>NW_026884218.1:0-112428 GCF_032173495.1 Musca vetustissima
TTTCAACGAGACTTGCCAGAGATTAATTTATATTAACTACAGTTCATTGTAAAAAATTGTGTGGCAATAGGACAAACTTTGTGTCTTTAGAGCACAATTTACGAAAAATCGGAAGAAGAAAAATATATAGGAGATATATCTAAATTTGAACCAATTTCCACGGAAATTAGCACACATCATTTCAGACTTAATTCAGTACACCATGCCCAATTTTGTGCAAATCGAAAGATATACAGGGACTTTGGTACACAATTTACACTAAATCGGATGAAAATATATATGGGATCTATATCTAAATATGAACTCATCTATATCTGAACTCATCTATATCTAGACCTAATTCATTAGGCTGTGCCAAATTTCGTACAAGTCGAAAGATATATAGGGACTTTGGTACACCATTTACATTAAATCGGACGAAAATATATATGAGAGCTATATCTTAATCTTAACCGATTTTCACGAAACTTAATACACATCATTCCAGACATTATTCAGTGCGATATGCCAAATTTCGTGCAAATCGAAAGATATATAGGGATTTGGGTACATCATTTACCTTAAATCGGATGAAAATATCTAAATCTGACCTAATTTTTTCGAAACGTGACACACGTCATTCTAGACTCAATTCAGTACGATATGCCAAATTTCGTGCAAATCAAAATATATATAGGGATTTTGTTACACCATATACATTAAATCGGACATATATATATATATATATATATCTGGAAGCTATGTCTAAATCTGAACCGATTTTCACGAAACTTAACCGATTTTCACGAAAGGCTGTGCCAAATTTCGTACAAGTCGAAAGATATATAGGGACTTTGGTACACCATTTACATTAAATCGGAAGAAAATATATATGGAACTATATCTAAATCTGAACGGATTTTTCCCAATTTCAATAGGGTTCGTCCTTGGGCCAAATAAGTGACCGATGCCAAATTTCATCCAATTCGGATTTTAAATGCGACCTGTACTTTGTTTACAATTTAACATGGACAGACAGACGGACGAACATGCATAAATCGACTCAGAACGTGATTCTATGCATATTCCATAAAGGAACCATGGGTCTATTTCATTTCCTTTTGCCTGTTACAAACATATACACAAAGACATAACACCCTGTACCACAGTGTGGTCAAGGGTTTAGATAGACCTATTGTCCTTTGAATAATTTATAAAAAAAGAATTTATAAAAAAAAAGAATGTTAAAAATTCGAAAAAATTATTAAAAAAATTACGTCTGTGTGTCAAAGAATTATTATAAAATTCAGGACCCTTAGGCCTTTAAAGAAAAATTAAAATATCACGATTAAGGACATATGGGACCTTCAAAAATTATAAAAAAATCCACTCCTGCACTCCTAGTAATCTTTTTAAATAATATTTCGATAACTTCTGTTGGTAATTTGATATATCTTCTTTACATATATATTTATAGAAGATATATACGTACCCCCTTTAAGAATATTTATTTATTAATTTTTTTTCCAAGTAGTATGTTTTTAAACCCCTGCATGTTCCATGATATTCAAGTTGAAGTTACCCAATATTTAAAAGTGCAAAAAATCACATTACACACATTATTACTTTTAAATAATTTTAAAATTCCGAAACCCAATTTGTTAGTTAATTATATAATATAATTTATAGTATATTATTATAAAATTCTTAACATAATATTACTTAGCAAAATCTCAGTCACGCTTCTCTCAGTAGGTAATTTTCCTCATCAAATTTTAGTGTGTGTGTGTGTTTTTTTTTAATTTTTATTTAATTAACCTGTTACTAAATGAATTGTTTAATTAAATGTTTTGTATAAATGAAATTGTAGACATTTAACGATAATTGTTGTTGCTGTTGTTTTTATTCTTGTTACTACTTTGATGTTGTTGTTATTATTCCACACATTTCGAATCGGATCTGAACGTTAGTTGCCCTTCATATGGACAATTAACAGATTAAAAACAAAGCAAAATAACAAAAAACAAGCGGCAAGTAGTGTTGTGTACTTAAAAAAAAAAAAAAAAACTTTGCGGCAGAATTACTGATACATGTAACCAAACGACCGGCTGTCTGTCCATTCAAGTCCCTGTATGACGAAAATTACGATACCAAATGACCTTTGGCAGTGATTGTGAATAACGTTAAAAATGTGATTAAAGCTAATCGGTGTTAGTTGGTGTTGCTGTTGTTGTTGTTTTATTTTGCTTTACTCAATCGACAACAATGACGTTTAGTCAGAGATTTTTTTCTTTTGACGATTAATTATTCATTATAGGTCGAGGTGAGGGTCTGTGACGTATTCATTTGCTGGCTTCTGATTTTTTTTTTGTTTTGAACCATTTGAAATCACGGGTAGCAATTCAATTTCTCTGTAATATGCAAAGTAATTCTGATTAGTTGCCGATTTTTTGTTCGATATATAGCTTGAATGACTTGATTTGTTTCGTTTTAGAATGTAAATAAGATAAATAGAAAACAGAAAACTTGTTGCAACATTTTATCTAATATATTTTCGTTATAAAAAAAAAAAAAAACAACTTACTCACCTTTTTGTTTTAAAGGCTTCGTCATTGTTTTGTTTTCATTTTTTCACCTAGTCATGTTTATCGATAAATAAAATGTTTGTATCCAAGCAATTTAAAATATACTTTCGTTTATTATTGCATGTATAATCATAAAAAGGGGCAGGCACAGTGGGTAGCAAAAGTGAACAAAACAAAATTGTTTATGAGTACAGATACATGAAATTATAATATGGACGTTTACGGAATGATAACAAAATAAAAATATTAAATTTTTAGACAGATTAAAGGAAAACAAAATATATATTTACTTGATTTTAAAAATAGCAAAAATATCTTTATTGTTATACCCTTCACCACACTGTGGTACAGGGTATTATGTCTTTGTGCATATGTTCGTAACAGGCAAAAGTAAACGAGATAGACACATGGTTCCTTTTGAGAATATGTTTAGAATCACTTTCGATTTATGCATGTCCGTCCGTCCGTCTGTAGATGTTAAATTGTAAACAAAGTACAGGTCGCATTTATGATCCAATTTGATGAAATTTGGCACAAGTCACTTATTTGGCCCAAGGACGAACCCTATTGAAATTGGGAAAAATCGGTTCAGATTTGGATATAGGTCCCATATATATTTTCGTCCGATTTAATGTAAATGGTCCCTATATATCTTTCGATTTGCATGAATTTTGGCACAGCGTAATGCATTAGGTCTAGAATGATGTGTGCTAAGTTTCGTGAAAATCGGTTCAGATTTAGATATAGCTCCCATATATATTTTCGTCCGATTTAAGGTAAATGGGGCACCAAAACCCCTCTATATCTTTCGATTTGCATGAAATTTGGCACAGCGTACTGAATTAGGTCCAGAATGATGTGTGCCAAGTTTCGAGAAAATCGGTTCAGATTTAGATATAGCTCCCATATATAGTTTCGTCCTTTTTAAGGTAAATGGTGCACCAAAGTCCCTATATATCTTTCGACTTTCATGAAATTTGGCAGAGAGTACTGAATTAGGTCCAGAATGATGTGTGATAAGTTTCGTGAAAATCGGTTCAGATTTAGATATAGCCTATATATAGTTTTTTCCGATTCCATGTAAATGGTGCACCAAAGTTCCTATATACCTTTCGATTTGCATGAAATTTGGCACAGCGTACTGAATTAAGTCTTGAATGATGTGTGCTAAGTTTCGGAAAAATTGGTTCTGGTTTCGATATAGCTCCCACATATACATATATATTCGTCCGATTTAACATAAATGGTGCACCAACCTTCTAATGTTTGTCCGATTAACACGATTTTTTGCACAACGTATCAAGTTGAAACTTGAATAACGTTATTGCGTTATGTTGAAATTGATGTTGATGTTGTCATAGCTCCCATATGTATTTTGAATGGGTGTCTGAATGAAATTAAAATTTTAACAGTGCGGCGAGCGAATAGCATGTATTAATT
Organism: Musca vetustissima; assembly: GCF_032173495.1. Classification (NCBI taxonomy): domain Eukaryota; kingdom Metazoa; phylum Arthropoda; class Insecta; order Diptera; family Muscidae; genus Musca; species Musca vetustissima. Next base: position 4,005 of record NW_026884218.1, read on the forward strand.
TTGCTATAAGTCGTTTTTCATAAATTTGTCCCATAGTACGAAGTCGACTTTAAATCTACCCGAATGAAATTAAGTTTATCATAGGTTGCAGAAATACTTGCGTATGTTCCTTGGAGGAGATACATATGTACAATATACCCAAAGTGGTGAAGGGTATCATATAGTCGGCCAAGTCCGACTTTACTGCTTTCTTTACTGGTTTTTTTTTAATTTATCACTGAACTATGGCAAAAAATAAAAAGATCCATGGTATAGGCTGAATACTTATAAAGTTTATTTTAAATTTATCGTTAGAAAAACAAATAATAATGCCCATATAATACAACAATAATAAAATAAACAATAAAACGCACAATAAAAACATCAGCTGCTGCTTTGGCGGCGTATAATATTGAAGTTTATTATTTATATATTTTTTATTTTATTCTGTATTTGCCTTCCACATTATTAAAAGTTACACCTCATCAATTTCCTTTACATTGATTATAATATAATTTGTTTTCGCTGTCTGTTGTTGCTTTTATTATTACACTGTGCGACAAAATTCAATTTTTTTGGTAATTATCAGGAATTTGCAAAAAATTATGATAGAGGGTCTAAAAATAGAAGACACGTGTATAGGCATTTGGAAAAATTACGTTGGGAGGTAACATAAAAAGGCGTAGAATATTTCCCATTTGCAAAACATTTGAAAATATTCGGATTAATAGTTCTCGAAATCCTTGCATTTTAGGTATATGGCGCCTTTGGCGATATTACTGATATAAATGTGAGCAAAATTTTTGTCTAATACGTTAGCCTTCATTCGACTCTCTGAAGAGGTATTTTCGGCCTCATTTTCCCGATATTATTGAAAATTTATTTAAAACGGGGTTACAGCAGGTCAAAATATTCTACAATAAAGTTCGCCATAAAATTTTGCTAAAAGTCTCAGAATAGACCAAAACTCGAAACCCAGCTATATGTCAAAAATCTTAAAAATATGGAAAATACCTTATTGCGAGTTTGTAACAACTTTTACCACTAGATGCCGTTAAAACAACATAACAAGAATATTTCCCATCAAATTTAAATGTTCTTCACTGAACAAGAGAAATCTGTACATAGGTTGGGGAAAAATAAATCCATTATTAAAATTTTGATAAAATCGGAGAAATGTCCAAAGTGGACTGGCATGGTGGCAGTAATAACATCGCCCAGGAGCTAAAAATCGACCAAAAAAACTGTTTTAAAGAATTTACACAAAGCTGGATTCAAAAAGAAGCTCGATCGTGCCACACCAATTAACAGAAAACCAGTAAGGGAAGTAGTATTAAATCGGACGGGGCCGAATATAACATATCCTTCACCACTGTGGGTATATTCAACAGATGAATCCTAACAGACGTCGAATTTTTGAAGGACCATTAACATTAAAGACTATAATATTAACTTCAGTACGTTGTGCCAATTTTTTTGTCACTCGGCCTACCTTGGGGTCTGTGGTGAAAGATGTATCTATCGGACGAAAATATATATGGGAGATATATCTAAATCTGGGCCGATTTTCAGGAAACTTAACTCACATCATTCTACTTCTAATTCGACGAAAATATATATGGGAGCTATATCTAAAACAAATGGACAAATTTTCAGGAAACTTAATACACATTATTCTGGCCTTAAACCATACAATATGCCAAATTTTGTGCAAATCGAAAGATATATTTTGACTTTGGTACACCATTTACCTTAAATCAGGCGAAAATATACAAGGGAGTTATATCTAAATCTGAATCGATTTTCATGAAACTTAACACACATCATTCTAGACCTAATTCATTACCATGTGCCAAATTTCGTGCAAATCGAAAGATACATAGGGACTTTGGTGCACCATTTTCATTGAATCGGATGAAAATATACATGGGAACTATATCTAAACCTGATCCGATTTTCATGAAACTAAACACACATCATTCTAGACCTAGACCTTAACACACATCATTCATGACCTATTTCATTACGCTGCGCCAAATTTCTTTCAAATCGAAAGACATATAGGTACTTTGGTACACCATTTACATTAAATCGGACGAAACTATATATATCTAAATCTGAACCGATTTTTCCCAATTTCAATAGGGTTCGTCCTTGGGCCAAATAAGTGACATATGCCAAATTTCATCTAATTCGGATCATAAATGCGACCTGTACTTTGTTCACAAGAATACATGGATAAATGGGCGGGCAGACTTACATACAATCGACTCTGAAAATGATTCTATGCATATTCTCCAAAAGGAACCATGGGTCTATCATGATTCCTTTTGCCTGTTACAAATATATGCACAAATACATAATACCCTGTACCACAGTGTGTTGAAGGGTATAATAAAAAAATAACATTCAATAAATCCACAGCTCTCCAACACCAAAACAACTAAAAAGACCTCCAAAGAAGTATTAAATATACAAAATTTATAAAAATAGTCTTCCAACAAAATATTAACAAATTCACGAGCCTTCCAAGAAGATTCAAAAAGCCTCACCTTTGCTTGTTCATAAAATTAAAAAATAATCCTTCGAATAGTTGTTGTAAAATTCTTCAAAACTAGTTCTGCAAAATACTATTACAAATTTATCTCCTGTTATCCTTCAAAAAATATATAAGCTGTTCTTCCAAATATTATCAAAAACAGTTTAAAAATATTCCTTAAAAAACTATTAAAAAATTCTTTAAAAATATTAAAATGACCCCTCAAAAATCGTCGCATATAATCCTTCAAAATTATTAAAGTTGTTTTTGAAAATAATATTAAAAATCCTCGTCGATAATCTTAGAAAAATATAAAAATAGTCCTTAAAATAGTCCTTAAATACCTATTGAAAATTCCTTGCCTACAATCCTTCAAGAATATAAAAATAGCATGTCAATAAAAAGGGCATGTCTATAATCCTTCAAAAATGTAAAAATAGTCCTTCAATAAATGTATGTGTATAATCCTTAAAAAATATAAAAATAGTTTATATATTAACTATTCAAATTTTATAAAAATAAGCCTCCAGAAACCTACCGAAAAATCCTGGTCAATAATCCTACGGAAATATGAAAAATAGTCCTTCAATAAGCTGTTGAAAATGCTCTTTCAAATCCTTCTTATAATCTTCAAAAAATTAAATATGGTTCTTCAAAATATTATTACAAATTCAAGCCAATAATTTTTAAAAAAATACATAAGGAGTCTTCCAAAAAATTATTAACAATACCTCACCTATTACCCTTCAGAAATATGAAAATATTCCTCCAATAATTTATTGAAAAAAATAAAAGTCTATAATCCTAGAAAAAATATAAAAAATTAGTTCTTTGAAACGAATTGAAGCAAATAAAAAATATCCGCCATAATACTTTAAAAAAATATATTAAACAAAAATATTAAAAAAACCGTGCTTATAAACCTTAGAAAAAATACAAATAATCCTTAACAAAAACTACGCTTTAGTCATTCAAAATTGTAAAAAATCCACGACTATATTCTTTCCCAAAAATAGACATTCAAAAAAATATTAAAAACTACATATATTTCTTAAAAATGTTGAAAGGTTCCTGAAAATTATATAAAAAGGTAGTTCATAATTTTACTACAAATCGACTACAACAGTCCTTTAAATTAAATATTTACAAATTCCTTAAAAATTATTAGGAAAAGCCAAACCCACACAATACAAAAAATAGTACAAAAAGTCCTTTGCAGTTATTCAAAAGGTCCTTAAAAATGTCCTTTAAAATAATATTAAAATGAGTACTTCAAAAATGTATAATTAATACAATGTATTTGGATGTGGAAAAATCTACGCTTATAGTCCATCTGAACATCTGATATCCCTTTAAAAATAATTATAACGAGTCTAAAATACACTATCGTCCTACCTTAAAGGAAATCATCCTTGAACATTTTTTTAACCTACATACATTTGATATTGCAGGAAAACACTTTGACATTTACTCAATAAAAGCCCATAAAGTATTATCCAAAAAAATTTTGAAAAATATGGTCGTCACAGATGACAAATTATAGGTCCATGCAGATGAGCCCAAAACAAAACAGCAATCAACTTCTAGGCTTATAATTCTCATAGTACTTAAAAAATACAAAAAATGTGAATTTTGCCTTCAAAACTGTTTAATATAATTTTCAATTTAGTTTTTTAACAAAAAATATTTATTCTTTTTTAATTAATTTCATCCTTTTACTTTTTTTCTTTTCTTTGCAGTTTTTATAATTAAATAATAAGCAACACCAAACAAAAAGCGCAAAAATCCCTATATCTACCCATATAGCGGTAAATTTGATGTCTTTTAAAAGGTAATTAAATAATTTCAACAAATTAAAAACACAATTAAACATCTTGTCATTGCTATTTAGCTTCAATTAAACACTCAATAAACTTTCAAAGACACACATTATTAAGTTCAGTGAAAACGAGCATCAGCACAAAAAAAAAAAAACCCCTTCATAAATCAATGAGGCCAATGGTCAACATTCGATGATATAAAAAATAGACTACCGAAAACCATATCCACTCCAATTTTGGTCTGTTTTTTATTCCACTTCAAATTTTGGTGAATTGACTTAGTCACGATTTTGGTAGTTGTGTTAATAACTCCATAAATGCCGAAACAATCACGCCATTATTTAATTTCATTTTCAAGTTTATTCATTTTTTTTTTGTCCATGATTTTGAAAGAAGAAATGAAAAAATAAAGATGAAGAAACAACACGTCATTTCAAATGCCTAATTTTTTTCGTAGCTCCAGACAGCGACCACAATAAAAAATAAATTTTTGGCAAAATTAAACGCAACACACGCAGTCTCACAAAACCAGTCCCCCACTACAGATGGCCTGATGATGATCAGATCCACACCACCATCCGACATTACCACATTTCATCCTCATGCTTGTTTATGGTTATGCTGTGCTGCTATCAATCGTCATCGATTGCAGGGAGAATAACTCCCGCCACCTTCAAATCAAAAACAAAAAAACTCTGTTACGATGCTCTCCATCAAAACATGTGTGTGAGTGCTGTTAACCTGGCCAACATTGAAGTGGCCATATTCCGGTGAAAATAAAAAAGACCACTCACAGAGTGTCTGATGCTGTTGCTGCTGTCGCCGCTGCATTTAAAAACCTTCACATTTTCTTTACGTTTCTTTTTGTAGCGCGCCCAGTGAAACAAGTTATAATGCTTTCGGGTGGCGGTGCTAGCTGGCTGGCGTTGTTGTTATTTATTTCTCTTGCCGGCCGGCCGGTGCTTTTGGCAAACTTGTGTTAAGGCCATGGCTGATGATGTTGTTTGATTTTTTTCTTTTTTTTTGTCGTTGGCCAATAAAAAACTTGATTCTTTTCAAGAGAAATAAAGTCAGGCGACTCTGATAAACGTTTAGCCATAAAGCTTGCTGATCGTCGTTTGTCTGTCTGTCCGCCGAGCTGTGTCATTAGTCTCAAAATTGAAAGTGAATTCATTTGGTCGCAACGTGGGTTGTTTTATATTTTTGCACACACACAGACATTTTGCCGAATTGAGTCATTGCTTTCTTTTGAAGAATAATTACAAAGGGAAATATTTAATGTTAATATTTGGTAGAGGGGGATTTTTTAAATTATTCGCAGAATCTTAATGAATGTCAGGTGGTCAAAATATATATTTTTGTCAGAGAAAGGACAGAAATAACAGTTAAAATGTTGGCTTTGTCTCTGGGCAACCTGTATCGTACACTTCGAAATAATGTCCATTGGCATTGGACATATTTGGATCTGTACCTGTTTTTAAGTCTTAATTATGGAGTTACCAGCAATTTTGCTAGGGCTTTCATCTCTATAAGGAATTTTCCACCCCGCAAAATGTTGTTGCACAGTGTTGTCAAAGTTCTTTTTCGACTGAGCCACCACAAAAACTGGATTTTGAATGTTTCAACGTTCAATCCATTTTTTTTCGAAAATTTAAAGTTTTCTTTGGTTACCAACTCCAGGCCAATGACCCATGTGTTAGACGTTCAAAGGTCATAGCCAATATTTGAATTAATGATTAATGTTTCGTCATCTCTAGTTCATATTCACTTATTTTCAAATTTCCCGGTAAAGGGCATTGCATCACTAAGTATTAACCAACGCTGCTTAAGGGGACCCTCCCATTCTCGAGGTCAATTTTTTTTTGATTTAATTCGAATCTACACTAATTCAATAATGTCCCTACAAAATTTGAGTGAAAATCTCAAGAACTCTTGAAAATATAGCCGATTTATTGTGTCAGCATCAAGGGCTAAAGGGCTTCTCAAACTTTAAAAGCGTTTTTCTCTTTTGCGAATGGCAGGCACCATAACTCAAAAACTAATAACCCAATCGATTCCAAATTTTTACACGTTTCTCTGTGATTTTTTAACTTGGTTTTTGGTCAAAAATCGACGATTTTCAAATCCTAGTTCATACGAGAGCCAGACATGTACTCTTTCTAACACCGTTGGAATTTTCGGATTCCAATGTTCCAGTGAGGTGTTATCATGTCCGCCATCAAAAATAAGGACTTTTCTTTAATCACAAAAAACAACAACAAGACAACAACAAAAATTTTTTGTAAATTATTGTTCTTCTCTTTTAAATCTTCAAATATATATGTGCAAAGTTACAAACCTAAACAAGCATTGGTATTGATTTACCAGCCCATTGAAAATCTTGAAATATTAAAATCGAGAATGGATGGGGTTTCCTTAAATAAAGTTTGCTTCAATATGTTTGTCCCTGAAAAGCATTCTTGGATCCATGATTTGTCGGCTGTGAATATATTTTACCCATTGAAGCATTTAATTGTACCAATCGACACCAGTCTCGTGTTGAGCGATTGCTATAATTTTGCGGTTTCCAACTGGAAGTAACTAGAACGGCCAAGTTTGTCTTATAATATCGAGTGTAATCTGGTGGAAGAAATATCCAAGGCTGCTTCTGTTTCACGATATGCCACCTAACGATCTTGAATTATCAGGTTTGTGTATTTTAAAATTTTTTTACAAAATTCAGATCACAGTTATTATCCCGCAGCAAACTTGGCACAACTTATATTCGTCCAAGTAGGAAACTTTTTTGAAATTAGTGATAATCGATTTCAAATATTGACTTGTGTTCGTCTTGGGAGAATAAGGCTTCCACAAAGCATAGTCTCGATTAGTCCTTGTGTTATTTTTTTAACATTGTTTCTTATTCCAGTTAAGTCCTATGTGATGTGGCTGCCATCTATCGTTATCTGTAAACAATGTCTGCTTTCATTTCTGCAGTGATTGGAGTCTTTGTTCTAGTGTTACTCTTTACTTCAGGGGGATTCGGATGCATTCCAAACTTAGTGTTGTCATGTCTCTCTAGGTGACTTTTCAATCAAATTATTGTATTATCCTCATGCGATGATGCCTAATTTCTGTTATCAGAATGTATGCCATTTTAACAGACATTTATGAATGAATTTTTCTTCCTCCGCTGGGATCCGAACCTGGGACCCATTCTTAGATATATTAATATAAAATAGCGCCGTTCAGTTGTTGTTCAAATCGATTCAGATTTTAATATAATCCGTATATATTTTCGTCCGATGTATGAAAATCTTACTAGATTAGTCTTTGTGTTTGCTTCATTATCATTGTTTTTATTCCATTATTTCTAAGTAGATGATTAGTCTATTGATGCCTGTACTAGATGATGGAGCTGCCATCTGTCGTTACCTAGAAACAACGTCTGCTTGAATTTTGTACAGTGGTTGACGTCCTTGCTTTCAAGCCAATTTTTTTGTTATCATCATGTGATGATGACTACTTTTGGTTATTAGAATGTTAGGGGGATTCGGATGTAAAAAGGATATAACCTTTTTTGCACGATTTGCTCGAAATTTGGCACAACGTACTGAATTAAGGCTAGGATAATGTCTGCAATGTTTCGTGAAAATCGGTCGATATTTAGACATAACTCCCATATATAGTTTCGTCCGATTTCATGTAAATGGTGCACCAAAGTCCCTTTATATCTTTTGATTCGCACGAAATTTGGCATAACGTACTGAATTGAGCTTAGAATGATGTCTACTAAGTTTCGTAAAAATCGGCCCAGATTTAGATATAGCTCCCATATATAGTTTCGTCCGATTTCATGTAAATGATGCACCAAAGTCCTATTTATCCTTCGATTTGCACGAAATTTGGCGTAACGTACTGAATTGAGCCTAGAATGATGCCTGCCAAGTTTCGTGAAAATCGGGCCATATTTAAATATAGCTCCCATATATAGTTTCGTTCGATTTCATGCAAATGGTGCACCAAAGGCCCTATATATCCTTCGATTTGCACGAAATTTGCCATAACGTACTGAATTGAGCCTAGTGTGATGTCTGTTAAGTTTCGAGAAAATCGGTTCATATGTAGATATAGCTCCCATATATAGTTTCGTCCGATTTCATGTAAATGTTGCACCAAAGTCCCTATATATCTTTCGATTGGCACGAAATTTGACATAACGTACTGAATTGAGCCTATAATGATGTCTGCCAAGTTTCGTGAAAAATGTTCCAGATACAATGTTCCAGTACAATCTATCCTGTGACAATTTGTGTTGAAATCGGTTCATTTTTGGATATAGTCCGATTTTAAGTAAATTGTGCATCAAACTCCTCATGTTTGTCATATTGAAATCAAATTTTGCACAACGTACAAAATTGAGCATTGAAGTCGATTTACATACTTTTGTCCCATTGTAACAAACGAATAACATGCTTATAGATAGATCTAAGTCGATTCACATTTAGATAAATGTCACATATTTTATTTCATCCAATTTCATGATAATATTCCTGTTTAATATACCCATAGTAGTGAAGGGTATCATATAGTCGGCCCCGTCCGAATTTACTACTTTCCTTACTGGTTTTTGTTTTAAATCGATCCAGTTTTATACTGTTGTCCCTAACTGTCTTTGATTTTTGTTACAAAAAATCCATTTTATATTTCAAAGTTCACGCGTTTAGGCCCTCTACCATAAGGGGGATTGTATATTAAATTTGTCATTTCGTTTGTAACACCACCAAGTATTCTTCGCATCCTTTTCAGAATATAATTTTTGTCGACTTAGTCATATCTGTCTACCTGTCTATTGAAATCGCAGTAGAAATCGCAATATTTATGATAGAACTTTGTAACACAGACATTCTAGAATGTTTGGTATTGCAAATAGGGTATATCTTGGAGTATATTTTTGCCGAATTTGCAACCGAAAGATCTGCAATTTGGCATTTCAGATGGTCGGAGGCCGATATAATTTATTCATAAAATTATCAATATAGGTCCATATTTTGAAAAAGTCCCAACAAGATTTTCCATCCGACAAGACGGTAAGTTAGGGTTTCAGGCAGAAGATTATCAATATATAGACTAAAAGTTTACCCCTAACCGCATATAAAAGTAAAAAAGTTCCGCCCATTTTCTGTATATAGACGTTTTTAGCCGTATTGTCGCACCAATGTGGCTGTAATTCAGCATTTCCGGGTTTTGAAAATTGGCATATATCTGTTTGAATGTTTTAGCCATAATTTTTTCACTGAAGTGGCTGTAATTTGTTTATTCTGGGTGTTTCGATGATAAACATATTGCCACATAAAGATTCCTGAATAATAAAAAATGTTTCCAAAAATTATCCTTAAATAACTTCCCATTTTTTCCATAATTAATATTAAATACCTATATGTGTACTTTAAGGCACCGAACTCTTGAAAAAGTTCTAATTATTTTAACCTTAAAACCCGAAATATATATGCATTTCTTTTTATTCTAAATAACCCTTTAAATTGAGGTTATCATTCAATAACCAGTTCGATATACAATTGTTTTGACAACAATTTGTTATTTCAACAACAGCAGACAATGAGAGTGAAATTGTATTAACTCAGACTAGGTAATTAAATTGCATGGTCATTGAATTTTGATATCTATCGTTGAGTGAAAATGATTAATGACCGGGAATTAACAAAAGCAAATTAATAAATCAAAAATTCTATTTAAATAGAATAAACAAGTTTATTAATACACATATTCACAAAACAAATTTTGTGTTTGTTTTGAGAATTTGCAAAAATGTTTATTAAAATTCCACAAAATGGGCGAAAAATTGGAAAAATATTCAGTTTATATTATTATCAAAAATTGTTTATGGATTATTGAATATTGTAAAATTGTTTATAATAATAAGAAAAAATGTTCAAACCAGTTGATAAAAATATACAGACAGCCGCAGCTCGCCTGTATAAGAAATAATAAGACACGACACGGAGCAGACAGCCTCAGCTCGTCTGCACTCCAAATAAAATAAGACACGGACAGCCGACCGTTCTTGTTGAGTGTTTGTGAGGCACTAATTTTATTTTAAAATATTTATCCTTAGGTTCTACTTAAACAACTCTTTCTTAGCCTAATCTCAAACACAAAATACTTATCAGCAAACTATTTGTTCTAATAATAGAATTTGATCTGTGGAGAGTTTTCCCATCGTGTGCGTCATAAAATCTCACCACCAGCAACAACAGTCTTATCAACGTCGCATGTGGGATTTTAGACTCTTATCTTAAAACACTCCAACGATCAAATCTTCTGTACTACAAAATTCTGTTCAAAGTATTTTGAACATGCTGACGACTGGCAAGAAGAGCTAACAAATTAAAATTCTGTTCAAAGCATTTTGAACATGCTGACCACTCACAAAAGGATGACAAATACAACATTTATTTTATTTTTAAATAGTTTGATCCCTTGTGGTGGTTTGTTAAATCAACTTATACATTCTTCTACAAATCTAAAGCAAAGTGAGTAGAATTGGTCTATCATAATACATATTAATTATTAAAAGTAAAAAACTATTATATTTTATAATTAGGGAAATAATAAATATTATCAGCATCTAGTTAACAGCACCCACCATTCGTCGCAGCCAATTTTCTATGGAACCTCGATAAGCACTTCCTCCACCTTCGTCTACTGCTTTCATCCTCCAGGCAACACCATTTCTCTGTGGCGATTTCTCCCTCCACTCTTCATTAACTGGAGTTATCTTCCCGCGATGATGCACACCTTTGACTTCTTTGCGGCTTTCTTCATCGTCTTCAATTTTCACTACACCTTTTTCTGTTTTTGTGTATGATATCTTCTGTGCCAACATCTTTCTAAACCTGGATAAGTGATTAAATTTAGCACAATGTAAATTACCTTCAGGGATTAGTGAACTGCATCCCTTTTCCACCTCAAACATCATTTCGTTCTTGGTTTTTACATTCATGTAGACAACATCACTATTTTCTTCTACATTGCTTTCTTCAGTAATTTCTTCGTCTATGGAGTAAACATCACAATACTCCTCCTCATTCTGTAAATCGACTTCTTGTTCCTGTTTTTCAAGATCGTTGCCGTCATCTTCCTTTTTCTTCAGCTGGCACATAGATCCAGCCTCGCTAAACTGCAAGGTTTCTATTTGTTTCTGCTGCACTAGTGGACTGTCACCATCATTGCCTCTTGCGAATAAATTCCCTCCATAGTGAGGGCTTGCCGGGGGCACCAAAATATCATTGGAGGGTTCCAGCTTATTACACAGCTCCTCCTTTACATCAAAGTATATGTTCTCCATACGATTTAATTTGAAGAACATATCTTCAGAAAACTCCACATTTGAATTTTTCGGAATCAACTTTCTGATTTCCATATATGAAGCCTTAAAATATCCCATTTCGGATAGGGCTGTTTCTTTGGACATTGTAGGCAATTCCATTTTCACTTCATCGCATCGCTCAATTACATAATCGGCTTCATTATATATTTCCTCCAATGCGAAATCATAAATCTTCATGTTCTTGGCGTAGATATGACAATAAAATTCCAGATAATCCCTCTTGATACCATGCACTTCCTTTACAATGGCTGCACACATTTGGGTCACCTGCTCCAGATCAGCATTTACTCCTTCATCATTGATTTCGAATGCAAGTTGCTTCAGTTCAGCCAACTTGTTTTTAATAATCTTCACCCATTCCTTTAGTAGACCTTCTGGCCGGAAGGGTATTCTTTCCGTTAAATATGCACATATGGCGTTCAACTCCTGCGCCTCTCGATTAAACCGCCTGTACATTTTCGTTCTCTCCTTCTCATCAAGTCTTCTTTCCCAAGACTCTATGGAGAAGTCTAACTCCATCTCCATTTTATTTTATAAAAAACTGTTCACCTCGTAGAACAGAAAATTTAGCAATTCTTGGGCTCCTTACTCAAAATTGCTTTTATATTTTTTTTCACTTTTGCTGGTTCTACTGAGTCTCTTACCACGGGTGGGGGAAAACTCAGTTTTTCGAAGGACCAAAATATTAAAATTATACAGACAGCCGCAGCTCGTCTGCACTCCAAATAAAATAAGACACGGACAGCCGACCGTACTATGTGAGTGGTTGTAAGGCACTAATTTTATTTTAAAATATTTATCCTTAGGTTCTACTTAAACAACTCTTTCTTAGCCTAATCTCAAACACAAAATACTTATCAGCAAACTATTTGTTCTAATAATAGAATTTGATCTGTGGAGAGTTTTCCCATCGTGTGCGTCATAAAATCTCACCACCAGCAACAACAGTCTTATCAACGTCGCATGTGGGATTTTAGACTCTTATCTTAAAACACTCCAACGATCAAATCTTCTGTACTACAAAATTCTGTTCAAAGTATTTTGAACATGCTGACGACTGGCAAGAAGAGCTAACAAATTAAAATTCTGTTCAAAGCATTTTGAACACCAGTGAGCGGAGCAGTATAGTCGGACGGGGCCGACCATATGATACCCTACACAACTACCACGGAACTCTAACATTCTGCGGATTTTTATTCCGAGACTGGACAATATTTCATGATAGTTGCATCTTCTTGCCCTATGAAAGGTCAGCAGCACCTCTTCCTTACACTGACATATTTTCCGAATATTACTAATTTTGAGTACAGCCCTTCTAATTACTTGTCCAGTTTCCTTTAACCGTGGGTTGTGCTGTGATGTTCGACTTTCAATTGTGGCTTATAGATCGACTCGAAAAAAAAACACAAGAATTAAATTTTCGGTCCATTTCATCCCAAAATTGTCAACAGATCATCACCAAAAATTATAGGCGTTGTCCTTGACCATAACTTGAATCTCGTGGAAAATTTCAAAGCGATCAGCGCTATATTTTTGCCCTCTAGTGTGGTAATAGTTTACTAAATAATATCTGAGTACGTAAGCACCTGTAAATATTTAAGTGTAACTCCCGCACCCGAATACCTACGACAATATGATTGGTATCAATTTAAAGGTCAACCACTCCTCTTGGATATACTATCAACTTTTCGGGTCTATGTCCTTCAGGAGTAAACATATACGCCATAGAATACACATGTTGTAATTTTTCACACAAAATCAGGGTCCATTTGACCCGCTAAATATTGACCGATCTTTATAAAAACAGGCATGCTTATTCTTTGGCCCGACCCCCTTCTTCATGTGAAAATTCGTCCATTTCATCCCCTTAATATTAACCGATCTTAATCAAAAACAATAGGGGTCTTCATTGGGCAGAACCCATCCTACATGCAACATTTCGTGAAGATTGGTCCATAATTGTGGCGTGTATCATGTTTACAAATTATAATGGACAGACGGACGGACGGACACACATGTCTAGATAGACTCAGCTAGTCGAGATATGACGATCGGTATACTTAAAGGTGGGTCTAGGACCAATATTTCGTGGCGTTACAAACTTTTGGGGCTGCACAAAGCTGTAATACCCTAACAACATAGTTGTGTAGGATATAAAAATCCATTCAATAAAATCAAATGGAATATAAAAATGAAGGGAATAAACGTATACTTCAAATAAAAAAATAAATAAAGATAAATATTTCACCATTTAAGCATAACTAAGGTTATACCCATTTGAACATAAGCCCCCATTCACGACCAAAACCATTTATTGCACATTAAAATACCCATAATGGTCGCTTATTAATCATTATCGGTTTAAAATGAAATATTAAAAGGTTTATTAATAAACAAAACCCCCACTTTAGATCAGTATTAAGCCCTTATATGCCATAAAATACTACTTTGCTAACCATTTTACAACATTTACAAGACCTTCATTAAAAATGGAATGGGTTCCTGATAGATTATGTTTGCTGTTAACAAATGTCTAGTGTCTGCCAGTATTTTTTTTTTTTGGATTGTAACCAAATGAGTTACAATTTTGCCACCTTTTCCATTTGAATGTTAAACCTGAATTGTAGGCGTTTTTGTTTTGTGTGAACGTGTTTGGATGAACAACACCACCGTCAACATCATCAACGGAAATCTGCATTAATTTAAAAACAGTGTTTCGTGTTCCACCCACACTGGCCAATTGGTGAATTGACATCTTATTTAATATTTCATGGCTCATCATTATCATCATCGTGATCGTCGTCGCCATTCCTAAATATGGCGTTATGTCTAATTGTTAAAAAATGACAACAAAAACAACAACAATATCAAAAAATAATGCTAATGTGTCTCAATGCTGACCATCAGACTAGAACCTATCAAATAACGACATACATATGGAAATATGGCAAATATATGTATATGTCGTGACATGCACAAGTGACCATGACACTCAAAATATTGTCATTAGAGTGCTCGTTGATGAGTAAACAAAAAAAAATTTATAATGCAAAAAAAAAAAAAAATAATTAATTAAAATTATATTTGTATTTATTTTATTGCAGACTTCTTTTGAGGTTTGTTCAGAATGTTAGCAAGAAAGATTTCTTTCCAGATGTAATCCACTTATATCGTTTTTTGTTGCAATGATAGTGTAGGAAACATTTTTTACAGAGATTGTATATATAGGTCAACCATTTTGAAAATGTTCGATATAGGTCAATGTTCTGTCATAGCCATAATATAAAGTTCCAAATCCATATTATACGTATTACTTGTCCAGCCGAATTCAATATCCGATGTGGCCATAATTAGACATTTTGTTTTCAGAATATAGAAAAAGCTTCCTGACAGAATATGCTTAATATGGATCAATGTTTTGATATAATTCATAAAAGTTCTGACGAAGTTCTAATTTGACAGTTTTTAGTCACAAAATATGACTAAAAATAATTTTTGCTATCAGTGTTTAAATACGTTTGAAAAGGTGTTCGGGGTGGCATAGGGCAGTGGATAGTGTGCCAGACTACAAACCCATGGCTTACGGGTTCGATTCCGAGAGGAGCAGAAAAAATGCTTCCAAAGTACCTTTCGAATATTTGTAAATAGAGGATTGCCTTCAAATCCCCTTGACACTGTATTAATCAAAGTCGGCATTAAAAACAATAGTTATGATAGGAAGTACCGCCACCCAGATAATACTGGCAAAATTATATAAATATAGACCCTCAATATTGTACAAGGATACGTGGTTTCCATCTCTTTAGCTGGTGTAAGAACAATACAAACGAAAATATGCGATGATTTCCGGAAGCATTCATATGAGTAACAAAAGCAGAAAGTCTAAGGTTAAAGTCCCCTAGAGGGTCGTTTAGAAGATACGCACACATTTCTTGCCTTAAAATACTACCAGAAAATATTTTAGCTACGGAAATAAGGAATCTATCTATAGATGACCTCTAGCTTCCGAAGCTAGTCCAGCGATTGAAAAAATCTAATCTAAGGTCTTGTCCATTTTAAATTGTAAACAAAGTACAGATCGCATTTGTTACCTGAATTAGATGAAATTTGGCACATCTCATTTATTTGGCCGAATGACGGTTCTATTGAAATTGGAAAAATTCGGATCACATTTATACATATAGTGCCATATATATACCTCCGTCCGATTTAATGTAAATGGTATACCAAAGCCTCTTTATATCTTTCAATTTGCACGAAATTTGGCACTGCGTACTCATTTGAGCCTAGAGTGATGTGTGTTAACTTTCGTGAAAATCGGTTCTGACTTAGATATAGCTCTCATATATATTTTCGTCCGATTGTATGTAAATAGTGCACCAAAGCCCCTGCATATCTTTCGATTTGCACGAAATTTGAAATGAGTCCATAATAATGTGTGCTAAGTTTCTTGAAAATCGGTTCAGATTAAGATATAGCTCCCACATATATTTTCGTCCGATTTACTGCAAATGGTGCACCAAAGTCCCTAAATATCTTTCGATCTGCACGAAATTTGGCATATCATTCTGAATTAAGTATAGAATGATATGAAGTTTCGTGAATATCAGTTCAGATTTATATATATAGGTTCAATATATATTTTCGTCCCATTTTAGACTAGAATGATATTATTGTGTTTTGTAGAAATTGGTGGGGGCTACCAAGACACTTGATTAAATGTTAATAACTGTTGGTGCGTTATTGTGCTACACGATGAGAACTCAAAATACTAAATTACAGACATTTCGGTTTAAAAACAAAAGACCAAATGTCGGGGGGTACCGATATATGAGAGCTACACCAAAACGTGGTCCGATGTATCCCATTTGCAATACCAAACATCCTAGAAGCACTAGCGTTGTCTGTACAAGATTACAGAGCTCTATTTATACCCTACACAACTATGTTGTCAGGGTATTATAGCTTTGTGCAGCCCCAAGAGTTTGTAACGCCTCGAAATATTTGTCCTCGACTAGCTGAGTCGATCTAGACATGTGTGTCCGTCTGTCCATTATAATTTGTAAACACGATACAGGCCACAGTTATGGGCCAATATTCACGAAATTTTGCATGTAGGAAGGGTTTGGCCCCTATTGTTTTTGGTAAAAATCGGTTAATATTTAGCGGATGAAATGGACCAAATACTTAATTTTTGTTGGTTTTTCTGGTTGCTCCAGAGGCCCCAATTATGACCCAAACATTACATGGAGAAGGGGATTGGGCCAAAGAATAAGCATGTCTATTTTAATAAAGATCCGTCAATATTTAGCGGATCAAATGGACCCTGACTTTTATATACATTATATATATTATATATTTACTCCTGAAGGACATAGACCCGAGAAGTTGATAGTATATTCCAGGCGAGTGATTGGCCTTTAAAAGGATACCAATTATATTGTCATATGTACTCGGATGTGAGAGTTATAGGTAAATATTTATAGGTACTTACGTATTTAGATATTACTTAATAAACCATTACCACACTAGAGGCGGAAATATAGCGCGGATCGCTTTGAAATTTTCCATGATGTTCCAGTTATGCCTATAATTTTCGGTGATGATCAGATAATAATTTTGGGATGAAGTGAACCGAAAACTTATTTTTTGTGTTTTTTTTCGATTCGATCTATAGGCTACAATTATAAGCCAAATATTACAACACAACCCACGGTGAAGGGAATATGGAAAAGTACTGAATATTGGTAATATTCGGAAAATATGTCAGTGTAAGGAAGAGGTGCTGTTGACCTCTAATCGGGAAATAGGGTGCAACTATCACGAAGTATTATCAAGGCTCGGAACGAAAATCCGCAAAAAGATAGAGTTCTGTGATAGTTGTGTAGGGAATCGCATGGTCGGACCTGTCCGACTATACTGCTCCGCTCACTGGTTTAAATATTGTGATCTCTATCGTGATTTGAACAGACGCCCAGAAGGATACGCATAAATCGACGTAGAATTTTATTCCGATTTCGAGGTATTGTAAACATAATGACAAATTTAATAAACTGCATCTTATGGTGGAGGGTAAAAAGACCATCAGAACAAGGAATACCTTTTGAATGAGGTTTAAGGAGATGTCGGCTCACGAGATGTCGTTCTTCTAGGCGATTTCTAATCATAAAAGTTCTTTGGGAATATAGAAGAACTATTAACGATTGTTTAACAATAAAATATCAATTTTATATTCTGTATATATTCAGTCTAGCTTTAAACCCTTGAAGGCCTCAATATCAACCCTTGAAGGCCTCAATATCAATATCAGATTAGTAAACTTATCTAACAGGTGTTATCTGAGGACAATTTCTACCCATAGAAGATTTCTTGAAACTTGTTGGTATATAGAAGATTCATATAAATTATGTTAGCCGAAACTATATATGAAAATAACGCTCCCACGGTTTGTCCATGCCGCTATATATCGGCTCTAGCTTTAGAACCTTATGATATTTCAATTTTAAAATCATATTTTTAATAGTCACAGGTTCGAATTAAAAAATAGATTTTTTGGCAATGAAAACACGGGCGGAGTCCCCTCAAGAATACCTACAGAGCCCTTCTATCGTCAATCTATGAGATCTCAACACAATCAAATATTTCGCATACAAATAATATTAAACGATATGTACTGACCCGTGTCTCATGACTTTTTAATGAAATTAATATTTGAATATTAATTAGCATAACGAAAAACCAAATTATAGATACGCATGACGTCATTTAAATACCAACAAACCAGTAAGGAAAGTAGTAAAGTCGGACGGGGCCGACTATATGATACCCTTCACCACTATGGGTATATTAAACAGGACTATTAGCATGAAATTGGATGAAATAAAATATGTGGTATTTATCTAAATGTGAATCTACCTAGATCTATCCATAAAGTATGTAAATCGACTTCAAACAAATATAAATAGGTCATCCGTTGGGATATGTCTGTACTTCTAGAAAACGCAACTACGTTATTCTATGCTCAATTTTGTACGATGTGCAAAATTTGATGTCAATCTGACTAACATGAGGAGTTTGATGTCCAATTTACTTGAAATCGGGCGGAAATATATATTTGGAAGCTCTAACCAAATATGAAGCGAATTCAAACAAACTTGTCATAGGTTAGGTTATACTAATTTCAGAACGTATTGGTTCTTTGGTTCTTACTTAAAATCAATCTATAATAAAAGGGAGCTATATCTAAATATGGACCGATTTTCACAAAAGAAGGCAGACATCACACTAGGCTCAGTACGTTATGCTAAATTTCGTGCAAATCGAAAGATATATAGCGACTTTGGTGCACCAAAGTCCGATTTCTCGAAACTTGGCAGACATCACTCTAGGCTCAAGTTAGTACGTTATGCGAAATTTCGTGCAAATCGAAGGACATATAGGCACTTTTTTGCACCATTTACATGAAATCGGACGAAACAATCGGACGAAATATATGGGGACTTTGGAGCACCATTTGCAAGAAATCGGACGAAACTATATATGAGAGCTATATCTAAATCTGGACCGATTCTCACGAAACTTGGCAGACATCATTCTAGACCTAAATAATTAGGCTGTAAATTTCGTGCAAATCGGAAGATATATATGGACTTTGGGCACCATTTACATAAAATCGGACGAAACTATATATGGGAGATATATCTACATCAGGACCGATTTTCTCGAAAGTTGGCAAACATCATTCTAGGCTCAATTCAGTACGTTATGCCAAATTTCGTGCAAATCGAAAGATATATAGGGACTCTGGGGCACCATTTACATGAAATCGGACGAAACTATATATGGGAGCTATGTCTAAATTTCGACCGATTTTCTCGAAAGTTGGCAGACATCATTCTAGGCTCAATTCAGTACGTTATGCCAAATTTCGTGCAAATCGAAGGATATATAGGGACTTTGGGGCACCATTTACATGAAATCGGAGTAAACTATATATGGGAGCTATATCTAAATCTGGACCGATTTTCACGAAACTTGGCAGACATCATTCTAGACCTAAATGATTAGGCTCTACCAAATTTCGTCCAAATCGAAAGATATATAGGGACCGTTTACATTAAATCGGTTAAATATATATATGGGAGCTATATCTAAATCTGAACCGATTTTTCCCAATTTCAATAGGGTTCGTCCTTGGGCCGAATAAGTGACCTATGCCAAATTTCATCCAATTCGGATCATAAATGCGACCTGTACTTTGTTTACAATTTAACATGGACAGACAGACGGACAGACGGACAGACGGACGGACGGACGGACGGACATGCATAAATCGACTTAGAAAGTGATTCTATGCATATTCTCAAAAGGAACCATGGGTCTATCTCGATTATTTTTGCCTGTTACAAACATATGCACAAAGACATAATACCCTGTACCACAGTGTGGTGAAGGGTATAAAAATGATTATGGCATATTCATATCTTAACGTTAATTGGAAAATAAAGCAATAAATAATAAATATTTGCAGACTCGCTGAAAATGACTGGTGTTTTTTCGGTTCAAGAAAAAAATACTATGATAGAAAATATTGAAAAAAAAAATAACTAAAATACCGTTGACACTTCATGCCATACCATTATTATTAATAAAAGGCCACCTTCTCCGCACCAAAGTTTTTCCATAGAAGGACAATTTCCATTAAAATACCAACGGTTGTTGTTTTTTGTGGTTTAAGTCCATCTCTCTATAAAATCGTTAACTTTTAAATGGCAATTGCTGAAAGTGTTCATTTAATTGCCATTAGCAAATCTGCAGGATATCCAATTATAAGAATTTTATTTAACCATTTCTGTAGATCTTGTTTTTTTTGTGTGGTGGCCACCACAAAAACTAAAACTTTGTAAAAATAGCACTAAAACTAAACTGAATAACCTGTATGCATAGTCTGGGTTGACTGCCTATCTACCTACCACCTCTCCCTCTTCCCTTCCGACCGAATTATGTAGACACTAAACTTGAACTAGACACATGGAAGCAAATCAGCAGCATGTGTCCACGTAAAAATGTTTAGAAAAAAAATTACAAACGAAAAAATATTTACAAATCTGGACAAAACCGAATTCAATTGACCATATTAGAGAATACCGAAAAATGTACATAGGCTATGGAAAAGGGATTGGAGCGGGAAAGGAGAGTTGATTTAAACTGGTCCCACTATAACTTAAGAAAATTGTATTATTTTTGTTTTTCATCGGATTATTGTGACATACAGAATATACGACAAAAAAATTGTTGAGCAATACATGGGGAAAAACGTAGTAGTTTTTAGGCACCATGGGATAACAACATAATTTTTATGTAAATTTAGGTTCTTTTTAGTTGCGGATATATAAAAGGTTCCTTCCCCAGTTTTAACCCTAATAGCAGTCCATTCATCATCTCCTTCATCTACTACAATTTTATATCATATTTTTTTCCAAAAAATTTCCCACCCCAACAAAAATCTCCTACTGTGTCTCAACAAATCCAACTATGCTAACGAAATCTAACTAAACCAGCAGCAGTGCCAGTCAGACGTTTACCGGCGAATTAAGCCTAACGACAGTTTAACACTTTCTGCTAAATTAGTAGCGAACAGAAAAATCACAAAAAAAAAAAAAATGTCGCAAACAAAACGAAAATACAAATCTACACAATTATGACTTACACAAACCGGAAATATTAGCATGCAATTTTATAAATAACATCCATATCAGATCTAAATCTACGAGACTGGGTAATTAGTGAAACATGCACAAACTCGTGCAGAATAGTAGTGTATGACAAAAATTGTGTGATCATCAGTCGGCACAACATTCACTTTGTTGCATTGAAAATGGAAAATAAAGTGAGAAAATTGAAATTATATCAATAAATGGAATTAAGAATAAAAAAAGTTTTTTTTTTTTCAAAAAATTTCTTTCAAAAAATGGTTAACAAGACCTACGTCAACATTTTATTATATATATTCCTCCATTATTTGATAGAGCGTAAATGACTGCAGTTTTTGCTACTAATGAATTAAATAATATTTGGGGAACAAGTAAATACGGGATTTAGTAATGCCTTCCACCCAAATTGAGTGAGGACCCTTATAGGGTTCCTATGTAAAAAATACCTGCACGGAAATTTGCCGTCACGAAGGTGTTACACGTAGTAAGAATAATTTGAAAATTCTGCTAGAACTTTCAATATAAGAAAAATTAATGATGTGCTTTATATTATGAGCTTGAACAAAAATCCTTAAAAAATCCACGCCCTATGTAGGCCTTGAAAAAATATTCTTTAAAAAAATCCATAACTTCTATAGGTCTTGAAAAAATAATCTTCAAAAAATCCACGCCATATGTAGGTCGTAAAAAACTATTCTTCAAAAAATCCACTCTTCGTATAGGCCTTGAAAAAAATATTCGTAAAAAATCCACTCCTTATATAACCCTGAAAAAATTCTTCAAAAAAATGTAGGCCTAAAAAAATACTCTTCAAAAAACCCATACTTTATATAGGTCTTGAAAAAATAATCTTCAAAAAATCCATAACTTATATAGGCCTTGAAAAAATATTCTTTAAAAAATCGACGCATTATCTATCTATATATCTATCTTGAACAAATATTCTTTAAAAAATCCACGCCTTATATAGATAGGATTTTAAAAAATAATCTTCAAAAAATCCACGCCTTATATAGATAGGATTTTAAAAAATAATCTTCAAAAAATCCACGCCTCTGGCTATAATAGTCCATGAACAATATTCTTCAAAAAATCCACGCCTTTATAGATGAAAAAATATTCTTCAAAAAATCCACGCCTTATATAGATAGGCTTTTAAAAAATATTCTTCAAAAAATCCACGCCTTATATAGATAGGCTTTTAAAAAATATTCTTCAAAAAATCCACGCCTTATGTAGATAGGCCTTGAACAAATATTCTTAAAAAAATCCACGCCTTATATAGATAGGCCTTGAAAAAATATTCTTCAAAAAATCCACGCTTTATATAGGTAGGCCTTGAAAAAATATTCTTCAAAAGATAGGCCTTGAAAATATATTCTTCAAAAAATCCCCCCTTATATAGGCCTTGAAAAAATTTTCTTTAAAAAATCCATATAGGCCTTAAAAAATCTTTAAAAATTCTCGCCTAATATAGATATTGAAAGAATAATATTTAATGTATCCACGCCTAAAATAGGCCTTCAAAAAGTATTGTATTGTAAAAGTATTATCCACGCTAATAAAAAAATAAACAAAACATATTCTTCAAAAAATCCACGCCCTAAATAGGCCTCAAAAAATCCATGCCTTTTTAGGACATAAACAAATACTTCAAAAAATCCACGATTTAAACAGCCCTAAAAAAATCTTCGAACTCTCCACGCTAATAAGAACCTTGGAAAAATCTTTAAAAAATCTACGCCTAATATAGGCCTTGAAAAAATATTCTTCAAAAAAATTCATAACTTATATATGCCTTCAAAAAATATTCTTCACAAAATCCACGCCTAGTATAGAACTTGAAAATAAATCTTCAACAAATCCACGTCTTGTATATGATTAAAAAAAAAGTTCTTCAAAAATCCACGCCTAAAAATCGTAAAAAATATTATAATTTCAAATATCCCGGACTAATATAGGTCTTAAAAAATAGTATTTAAAATATTTACCTCTAATATAGGCTCTGAAAAAATATTATTTAAAATATCCAGGCCTTAGAGAAAATAGTATTTAAAATATCCACGCCTAACATAGGTGTAGAAAAAAAATATTTTTATAATATCTACGCCTTATATAGGTTTTGG
Source organism: Musca vetustissima (assembly GCF_032173495.1). Lineage (NCBI taxonomy): Eukaryota > Metazoa > Arthropoda > Insecta > Diptera > Muscidae > Musca > Musca vetustissima. Next base: position 27,572 of record NW_026884218.1, read on the forward strand.
AAAAATATTATTTACTCACTTCGAACAGCCTTGACAAAATATAATTAAATTACTCTTCGCTTAAATCACGCTTCATATAGGCTTAAAATTTTTTTTTAAATATCCACGCCTAATAAGGGCTTTGAAAAAAATATTTCAAATATCAACGCCTAATATAGGCCTTGAAAAATATTCGGGCATGTTCTGGCATTCACTTCAACGGCAGAAGTGTATCGAACACACGCCGAGGTGTTCTGTAACACACTTTACACCCATTTGAGGTGTATTCTTTACACTTACAATTTCATAGTGAGAGTCGGGTGTATTCATGTTTTTCCATATAAAAGAAAATTGTTTTGAAATAAAAAGGCACAGGATGATAGATTAATATGTTATTATTGCGTATAATTTGTTTAAAGTCACAAAATAAACATGCAGCGTCATTAAAACAAATTTTAAATAGATACTAAGGTTTGTGTTGCATTTTCTTCTACTGATTTTCTCGCTTGACACAAACAGCTGATTTGAAGTAAGGCCGAAGAAGATAGGGTTACCAAATGTTCCTTAAATCAATCGACAAATTAATGATATTTCTGAGTTTTGCATACATATATTTTATGTTGCGAATAATAAAATATTAAAAAATTAAAATAAAATTATCGTTAGAATTAACGAAATTACTAAAAAATTACAGAAAGAATGTTAAAAACTAATACAGTTTACATTGTATGGCAACACTATTTCTGCAAAGTACCATGTCGACGTTTATTTTTGTCGCAGTTCAAAATTTCAATTCACGTGAGAAACAAAACAGGAGGTAGCTTCTGAGGTGAAGTGTATGTGTGAAGTGAAATGAACACGCCGTGAGTTCCAGAACATACCCGATTATTTAAAATATCCACACTCAATATAGGCCCATTTTACCTCTCCTTATTTATTTTATGATATTTTTCCATACACGCGTCAAATTATATTTTTAATATTTTTCCTATTTTGTTTTTGATCTTGGATGTTTATGTTTCCGGTCGATTAAAAAAACTGTGGATAAACTCAAAATAATATAATATTTCATTTTATTTGTTTTTTATATATATGATAATTTTTGAAAAATCTTAAATTTTTGTTCTATTCCATTTGGATATAAACTTAATAAATAATATTTCATTTCAAATTTTTGAAAAGCCTAATATTTTCCTATATTTCATGGGACATAATGTGAACATCATGTCATTTGATTTCACATTTGTTTTTGTTTTTTGGAAAGCGATTTTGTTTTGTGTCCCATTAAATATAGTTGATGAGATGATCCGAACTGTCAGTTGATTGTCGCACAAAATCTAGAAGAAAGCACAAATATAATATACATACGTCTATATGTATACTAATGTATAGATCTGCTTCTGCTGGCATACATTAGATATTTATGTGGAGCGTTGAGAATAAGAATGGACTATTTTGAAATTAAAGGCAATAAATTGTGAATTATATTTTAAAAATCGCCTAACATTTTTTAAAATTATTCTTTCGACTTGAGCTATTATGATTCTCAACGTTATACAAATATTTGGCAGGTCATTTGTATACATTTGTATATACATTTTATGTGGTCGAATTCATAAAGTAATTAAATAATGTTAATTTAATTATCAATAGCACTCGATGGGGTTAATTAATTGCAGGACACAAAATTTTTTGAAATTCAACAATTTTGCAATTAATTTTTATTAATGAAGATTAATACCATTTAATACAAAAAAATTGTCACTTATATTTTTTTATACACAAATTCAATGATCTTTCTTTAGAAAAAAAAAAATATTTGTTGACAATGTGGAAAATATTCTAAAAATAAACAATGCAACAAATCATTTAATAAATGAAAGTCATTTATCTAAAGGCAATCAGTGTCAGAATTTGACAAAAGAAATGTCTAGATATTAGGAGAAAGATTTTCGCCAAATGACAATTTAAATATACAAAAAGTAAATGGGCATATAGTATGCATGCATTAACGACATTTGTGAAATATATATGCTATTTAATAGTATTATATACATATTTTCTATAGTTAATGTCATTATTGTAGCATTCAAAATAATCCACATAAGTTTTTCACAAACAAGAATTTATATTTTTGTTCAGCTAAATAGTAATAAAAAATAAACATAAACATATATTTTTTATTTTTTGCGAATTTCTAATTTATATTCGCATTTATATATATTTGTCATAAAGAGGCCATAAAAAAAGTATATGAAAGTTAAATACTTAAATTAAATTTTCATTGTTTTTTAATTTTCCTAAAGAACAAAAAGTATAAAAATCATTAAATCATTAAAGATATATATATATATATATATATATTTGGAACGAGTGTCAAATATCAAATGTATGTCAAGGCTAATTAAAACAATTTAATTATTCAAATTCGTATTTAATTATTCGACATAAATTTAGCATAGATAAATGTGTATTATTTGTTACTTTTACATCCATTATACATAAACCAGTGAGCGGAGCAGTATATTCGGACGGGGCCGACCATATGATACCCTACACAGCTACGACGATAATCTAACTATCTGCGGTCCTATATTTTGAGACTGGGCAATATTTCGCAATATTTGCACACTTTTGATTGGCTAGAGGTCAGCAAATGTTACTGATAATCAGTACACCACCACTAAATACTTGTCCAGATTCCCATCACCGTGGGTTGTGTTGTGATGTTCGGCTTTCGACTCGAAAAGTACAAATAATTAAGTTTTCGGTCCACTTCATCCGAAAAATATTATCTGATCATCACCCAACATTTTAGGCGTTGTCCTTGACCATAACTGCAACCTCATGGAACATTTCAAAGCGATCAGCGCTATATTTCCGCCCTCCAGTGTGGTAATAGGTTACTAAATAATATATGAATACGTAAGCACCTGTAAATATTTAAGTGTAACTCCCGCATCCGAGTACCTACGACAATATAATTGGTATCAATTTAAAGGTCAACCACGCCTCTTGGATATAATATCAACTTCTCGGATCTATATCCTTCGGTGGTAAATATACACGCTATAGAATACAAATTTTGTAATTTTTCACACAAAAGTTAGGGTCCATTTGACCCGCTAAATATTGACCGATCTTTATCAATACAGGCATGCTTATTCTTTGGCCCGATCCTCTTCTCCATGCAACAATTTGCATTGTTTGGGCCATAATTGCGGCCTCTGGAGCGACCAGAAAAACCGACAAAAATAAAGATTTTGGTCCATTTCATCCCCTAAATATTTACCGATCTTTTCCAATAACAATTTCGTGAAGATTGGTTCATAACTGTGGCCTATATCGTGTTTACAAATTATAATGGACAGACGGACGGACACACATGTCTAGATCGACTCTGCTAGTCGAGATATGACGATCGGTATACTTAAAGGACCAATCTTTCGCGGCGTTACGAACTTTTGGAGCTGCACAAAGCTATAATTCCCTGACAACATAGTTGTGTAGGGTATAAAAACCAGTAAGGAAAGTAGTAAAGTCGGACTGGGGCGACTATATGATACCATTCACCACTTTGGGTATATTCTACATATGTATATATATATATATATATATATATATATAGGAGCTATATCTAAATCTGAACCGATTTTCAGAAAACCTAACCCATATCCTGCTAGACCTAATTAATTACGCTGTGCCAAATTTCGTGCAAATCGAAAGATATGTAGGGACATTGGTACTATATCTAAATCTATATCTAAATCTGGACCGATTTCCAAGAAACTTAACACACATCATTCTAGACATAATTCATTACGATATGCCAAATTTCGTGCAAATCGAACAATATATAGGGCCATTGGTACACCATATACATTAAATCGGACGAAAATGTATATGGGAACTATATCTAAATCTGGGCCAATTTTTCCCAATTTCAATAGGGTTCGTCCTTGGGCCAAATAACAGACGGGCAGACGGACGGACATGCATAAATCGACTTAAAAAGTGATTCTATGCATATTCGGAAAAGGAACCATGTGTCTATCTCGTTTCCTTTTGCCTGTTACAAACATATGCACAAAGACATAATACCCTGTACCACAGTGTGGTGAAGGGTATAAAAATTCCAGCAAATATAACATGATTATTCTTAATAGTCTATGATATATTCCACCCTACGAAATATATCACAATCTCATACTAATTGTCCCATACAAATAAAATTTATATCTTATTTTATTCTATAAATATATTTATAGAAGAAATGAAAAACAAAAATTAATTCCCACACAAGACTTAGTCACCGATGTGTGATCTAGTCTACCTAAAATTGTTCAAACTTAGCTCATTTCTATTTTATATTTTTATCCACTAATAGAGTGACACACAACACAAAAAAACATAAATTAATGTTAGTGTAATTAAAATCAGCTCAAACATGATATTCTTTTATTCTTATTCCTCATTAGGTTTTTTTTATGCAGTCTTCATTTATTCACATGAGATAAAATTAGACAGAATTAAAAAGATGACCACAAGAAATGATTTCATTTGAAAATTTATAGATGAGAAAATTAAAAATGCAAATTATATGAAGATTATAATGAAAATAAATTAATAATTATTTAAACACAAAATTTGCTGATGAAATGTTTTAACATTGTATCTCTATTCTATGGAATATATGTTCATTTTTTTCATTCTTTTAATATCGAATTAAAAATTGCATTTCCTTGCGTAAATAAGCAAAATAATAAAATATTCTATAAATATATAAATGTCTATGATGCCAAAAAATGTCTAGTATTTTGCAGACATGGGGGCACATTCTGATGACACAAAAACAACAACAGCAACAAAATTGTTCGTCTGTTTAATATTTTCGAAATTTGGGATTCTGCAGCCACCGTTGGTTGCTATGATGCCTTTTGGCCATTTTGTCTTCTCAGTTTGTAAATGTTTTTTTTTTTGTGTCGAGATAAAATATCACTTTCAAACACGGCATTTTTTGGCATTGTGCCACAAAAGAACTTGAACTTGAAAATGAATATTATGTGTATGGTTGTGATCTACAATGTAGCTGAATATGTATGTGTGTGAGAAATATTGAAGAGTTTTTTTTTTTTTTAAAGTAAACTGCACTTTGGAATTTGAAAAAAATAAATCTACTTTTTAAATATTTTTTTCAACAACAATATAAGATTGAATTGAAACCAGTAAGGAAAGTAGTAAGGTCGGACGGGCCGACTATATGATACCCTTCACCACTTTGGGTATATCCAACAGATGGATTCCTAACAGACGTCGCATTTTTGAAAGACCATTAACATGAAATTACACATTTCATTCTGCAACCTATACTAAATTTTGGTCAGATATAGAGTTGCTTCTTACAAAGGGACAAAATTATGTAATTATATTTAAGGAAGGAAAGATGTTCGGCTTTCGTTTGTGGTCTACATATCGACTCGAAAATAACACAAAAAATTAAGTTTTTGGTCCAATTCATTCCAAAATTATTATCTGATCATCACCGAAAATTATAGGCGTTGTCCTTGACCATAACTGGAACCTCATGAAACACTTCAAAGCGATCAGTGCTATAGTTCCGCTCTCTAGAGTGATAATGGTTTACTAAATAATGTAGGAATACGGAGATACCTGTGAACATTTAGGTGTAACTCCCACATCCGAGCACATACAACAATATATATGGTATTAATTTAAAGGTCAACCACTGCTCTTGGATATAATATCAACTTCTCGGGTCTACGTCCTTTAGGGGTTAATATATACGCTATAGAATACAAATTTTGTCATTTTTCACACAAAAGTCAATGTCCATTTGACCCGCTAAATATTGACCGATCTTTTTCAAAACAGGCATGCTTATTCTTTGGCCCGATTCCCTTCTCCGTGCAAAATTTCACGATGTTCGGGCCATTATTGCGGCCTCTGGAGCGATCAGAAAAACCGACAAAAATTTAGTATTTGGTCCATTTCATCCCCTAAATATTAGCCGATCTTTCCCAAAAACAATAGGGGTCGTCATTGGCCAGAACCCATCCTACATGAAAAATTTCGTGAAGATTGGTCCATAACTGTGGTCTGTATCGTGTTTACAAATTATAATGAACAGACGGACGGACGGACACACATGTCTAGATCGACTCAGCTAGTCGAGATATGGCGATCGGTATACTTAAAGGTGGGTCTAGGACCAATATTTCGAGGCGTTACAAACTTTTGGGGCTGCACAAAGCTATAATACCCTGACAACATAGTTGTGTAGGGTATAAATACCCACTCCTATTATATAGGCTTAATATAGGCTTTGGAAAATAATATATATATTTTTTAATATTCCCGCATTATATAGCAAAAATGTATATATTAAAATATGTATTCAAAATATTCGCGCCTATTATAAACCTTGAAAAAAAAAATTATTTGAAATATCCACGACCAAAAAACGCTTTGAAAAAAATATTATTTAAAATATCCATGCCCAAAAAAGGTCTTGAAAAAATATAATATAAAATTTCCACGCCTTGAAAAAAACATTATTTGAAAAATCTACGCTTTGAAAAATATATTTGCCAAAAAAAATATATTTGAATTTTTAAAACAGTATTTTTTACAAAACAAACATTATTCCAAACAAAAGTCCACAGCATTCTTGATGTACCCTCGTAACATTATTCAAATAGTTTCTTATTTTCTAGCTGACAAAGAATTTCCCATTTCCTACACACATTCCAGTGTTCTAATCTCCTTCCAACATAAATAGTTTTTCATTTTCTAAATTCCTACGGACAAGTGTAAACCTGAAACCCTGAAAATAAATGTTACTGAATAATAAGTACGATTTTAAGGTTCACTAATAATCCCAAATGTTTAACCCAGAATCTCAATCAAATTGAAAACACACACATACGTACACCCTTTTTTGTCATACCGTATAATAACAACAAATTTGTACTTGGGTAGTTTTGGTGGTTTACCTCCTTATCTTCATTACATTGAGCTTGTTGTCAGTCAGTTCAGTCAGTCATGTCTGCTGCCGAGGCATGGAAGCTTTAGAATTTATGTAAAAAAAAAAAACAAAACAAAACTAACAAGCAAATGCAAATAACGAAGCAACCAACAACAACAAATATATATTTACATACACTATGCAAATCTAAAGCTTTTTAATTTAGGTCATTAAACGTTTAAGTACAACTGCGAATTGCTTTTGTGGTGTTACGTCTGATTGACTAACACAACTAACTGATTGACTAAAAGCGACTAGGTGTCTGCCTATATATTACCTCCTACATTCTGTCTTAGAACTCACACAATGAAACTCATTTTCTATGGGTCTCGCTGTTCGATTCGAACTTGAAGAAAATCTAAAATAAGAAAATAAATTTAAAGACAAGAGGGTGTCCACAACCACCACCAGTTGAGTGACCAAGAAGGAGATGGAAAACTATGCTAATTAGACAATCTATACCGCAAATGAGCTAGAAATGAAAAATGTGCAAATTATTGCAGTTGTTGTTGTCTACGAGTATTTTTTTAGCGTTAGTGTGATATGTTTGTGGCCCAATACTGAATTTGGAAGAAATAAAGTAAGTAAGGCAATTGAAAGTCATGTGTTAAGAAAGGAGGTTGTTGCAATGCCATAGAAAATTAAGTACTTATATGAAAAAAGTGCAACATGGACGTGGATTAAAAAAAAAATCTAAGGGATTTTTTTTAATGTTTTGTCAAATATTTTTCAGTGTCCCACTTCAGGCGTGTTTTTATACCCTTCACCAAACAGTGGTGCATATGTTTGTAACCGTAAAAGGAAACGAGATAGACACATGGTTCCTTTTGAGAATAAGCATAGAATCACTTTCTGAGTCGATTTATGCATGTCTGTTCATGTTAAATTGTAAACAAAGTACAGGTCGCATTTATGATCCGAATTGGATGAAATTTGACATAGATCATCTATTTGGCCCAAGGACGAAGCATATTGAAATTGGGAAAAATCGGTTCAGATTTAGATATAGGTCCCATACATATTTTCGCCCGATTTTAGGTAAATGGTATCCCAAAGTCCCTATATATCTTCCGATTAGCACGAAATTTGGCATAGAGTAATGAATTGATTCTAGAATGATGTGTGTTAAGTTTCATGAAAATCGATTCAGATTTAGATATAGCTCCCATGTATATTTTCGTCCGATTTAATGAAAATAGTGCACCAAAGTACCTATATATCTTTCGATTTGTGCGAGATTTGACACAGCGTGCTGAATTAAGCCTAGAATAGTGTATGCTATGTTTCGTGAAAATCGGTTCAGATTTAGATATAGCTCCCATATATTTTCGTCCCATTTAAGGTAAATGGTGCACAAAAGTCTCTATTTATCTTTCGATTTGTACGAAATTTGGTACAGCGTAATGAATTAAGCCTACAAAGATGTGTGTTAAGTTTCCTGAAAATCGGTTCAGACTTAGATATAGCTCCCATATATATTTTCGTCCGATTTAATGTCAATGGAGCACCAAAGTCCATATATCTTTCGATTTGCACGAAATTTGGCACAGCGTAACGAATTAGGCTTAGAACGATGTGTGTTAAGTTTCGCGAAAATCGGTTCAGATTTAGATATAGCTCTCATATATATTTTTGTCCGATTTAATGTAAATGGTGCACCAAAGTCCCTATATATCTTTCTATTTGCACGAAATTTGGCACAGCGTAATGACTTAGGCCTACAAAGATGTGTGTTAAGTTTCCTGAAAATTCAGATTTAGATAGCTCCCATACATGTTTTCGTCCGATTTAATAGAAATGGTGCACCAAACTCCCTATATATCTTTCGATTTGCATAAAATTTTGCATAGCGTACTGTATATATTTCATCAGATTTAATGTAAATGGTACACCAAAGTCCCTGTATATTCTTTGATTTGCACGAAATTTGGCATATCGTACTGAATTAAGATTCGTGAAAATCGAAATGATCTGTGCTACATTTTGTGAAAATCGGTTCAGATTTAGATATAGCTCTGTATATATTTCATCAGATTTAATGTAAATGGTGCACCAAAGTCCGAATATATTTTTCGATTTGCACGAAATTTGGCATAGCGTATTGAATTGAGTCTAGAATGGTGTATGCTGTTTCGTGATGATCCGTTCAGATTTAGATATAGCTCCTATATATAGTTTCGTCCGATTTTACATAAATGGCGCACCAAACTCCTAATGTTTGTCCGATTAACACGAAATTTAGCACAACGTATCAAATTGAGACTTGAATGTCGTTATTGGGTTTTGTTGAATTTTATGCAGATGCAGCCGTAGTATCAGTATGTATTTCGAACGGGTGTCTGATTGAGATTAAATTTTTAACAGTGCGGCGTACCGAATGGCGTGTATTAATTTTGCTATAAATCCATAAATGTGTCCCATGGTACGCAGACGACTTCAAATCTGCCCGAATGAAATTAAATTTATCATAGGTTGCAGAAAGATATGAGTATGTTCCTTTAAGGGAACATTGACATACATACATACAAACATACATACATATGTACAATATACCAAAGTGGTGGAGGGTAACATATAGTGGGTCCAGTCCGACTTTCCTTACTGGTTTTATTTATATTTGGATTTTTAAATTTTTTTTCAAAAACCCCAAAATAGGCGTTGATTTTTTAAAAAATATTTTTTTATCATAGAGGCTTAGACATAAAGCATTGGCGTATACTTAATAAAAATAATCAGTTAAGTTCCAGCATAGGCGTATAATTAATAAAAATAATCTTTTAAGGTCCAACATAAAAAAATCCTTATGTCCAACATCATGTAGAAAATAGACGTATATATTTTTAAAATATTTTTTTTTTAAGTCCAGCAGACTTTCTAAAAAATAAACTTTTTAAAAATATGTGTTTAAGATTTAATATATTTGTTTAAGGTTTTTAGTTTGTACATCATTGTGTAGGGTACAAAAAGTTCGACCCGACCGATCTTTATGCCGTTTTCAATTGTTGTTTTTAGCTTTGTTGTGTCATTTCCTTATTAAATTTTGTTTTCTCAATCCATTATTGTCTTACAATGCACATATGTATATACATACATATCTACATATGCTATTTATTTTCTTAAGCCATGTTAAATAAAAAAAAACATACATATAAAATGCATAAGTCATTGGTCTCTTAATACCTGTGAAATGAAAAAGCGAAAAAACATGGACATGTGCATGTTATTTTGGGGTAGAAGAAAAAAATGCTGATTATGTGAATATTGAAAGTAAAAGAAAAATTGCACAATAGATGCTATGCAAAATACTTGCTTGATTTTATTTCCTATAAACAAAATTTATGTTTATTTTGTTTTTAACTTTTGTCTTCTTCTTTTTCTTTATTTACAGGTAAATATTGATGGCTTGACACATATTATTTTAAAGGTAAAAAATGTGGAAAAATGAGCGAAATTGACTCTCAACATATGAAACACTTTTTTAAAAGCATTGGTATAATATATTCAGGTCATAATATATTAAGGTCATATTTGGCTCAATATAGTACTCATCATATTAAATACTCTGTATATAATATTAAAAATATTCTTCCATGTATTATTTTTTCCCTTATGCATAAACTCCATAATTTCAATAAATCTCATCAAAATAAAAAGTATTTCATTAACAGTGTCTGGTGACTGTGATAATTCAATTCACACACATTCGTACTTCGTACTATGTCATCTTGTCATTGTTATTTGCTCAAGTCATTATTACTGGTTAATATTTAATTATTTCGGCATATGAATTTCTCTTTGAACAATTAAATTAAAAATTTTGCAATTGTGACAAAACTCTAAAATATTTTTTAAACAGTCATGACAAATGACACTCGAAGAAAAATGTCAGCTAAATACCAAAGATAACTATATTTGTTATAAATACATAGCATTGTTGCCCATATTTTATTATAAGAAATATATTTTCATTTCTAGAAATATTTCAACACAAATTCCCCCACCTTGTCAGAACAATTTCTAATTACTACTAATAACTGCAATTTGTCCGAGCTCTGTCTCTATGACTTATGATTTCAACACGCTATTACTATTGCAATTGGAATTGTCTACAATTATTTCCAACTCTCAAGTTGTTGACTTCAATTGCAAAGGTTTTTATTTTCTTTGGGTTGTTTAAAGTATATTTGTCGAATAAATAATAGATAACAAATATTTTCTTTGCTTTCATATATAGTGGAGGGAAAACAATTGAACTGTTAATTAAGTGTAACATTATCTGTGAAATAATTAAAAAAAGTGTATACTCTATAAATGTACAATACGGAAAAGTAAATATGTTTATACAGTGTCTGAGATTTGTAGAATGTAACAAGATTGTGCTGGAAATTTAATTTTGTAAAAGGTGTTGAAAGACAATATTTTTAATATTTACTTCCGTCTGGAATCTTCTTACCCACAAAGGGTTAAATGTAGAACAATTTTAAAATTGGTATACATTTGAAATATTTCCCTAACATATACAAATCATCTTATTTTAAAGGCTTAGACTTCAATTTGGTATTTCGCCTTCAACACTGGAGTGGATCACGTCTTTCGTTAGGTGGGAATCGAATCCATCGTTTGAATTACTATTCACCTTATAAATATAAACTTATATTTGTATGAGGACTATTTTAAAACATCATTTTCGGAAACAAATTTATTATTTACCAGGAATCCTACATCCCCAATAATAGTCATTTCTATGAGAAAATTCGATTAAAACCTTTATGATTCCAAAAAGGGGTCGGAAATATTCCATCATGATTCTCGAAGATCCGGGATGCCAAATTTTAGTGGAAAATACATAACAAACCTCAAAATATCGATGGAAGCTATGTCAACACTGAACCTCAATTCCAACATTTCGTGGTATCCTAACAAATCAAAAAAGGATGCGGGACCAGATAATTTTCTGAAAACATGTGAATGTCAAATTTTAGCCACATGGGTGGGAAATGCGTCTAAAGCCTTCAAAATACCGCCTAAAGCCTTCGCTACAGTTATATGGTAGCTATTCCAAAACGGTAACTGATATTGATATTTTGACGCCCTCTGAGAAACTGACAACTAATAAGTGGATGCCCTTCACCATTGTTATACCTCGATAGTTACTTGAAATGGAAATATAGAGAAGACAGCAAAAAGTATACCTATACCAAAAACTGTACCAAGCGATTGTTGTAAACCAAAATTGAAACCAAATAAAAATTTCATAAATCTTTAATGGAGATTTTTCCTATAATCGCAAAACCAAAAATGTGAACCGATTGTGGCAACGCATGGTAGAGTGGAATTCCTCAAAATTTTGCAATTTAGAGGGCAAAGTTATATGATTCCATCACCAACGTATAGAGGCTTTTATTTCAGGGGATGATGTGGAAGCTACTGGTTCACATCATCCCCTGAGCGGCACCGATATTGATTACATAGTTACCGAACATTTGGAGTTATCATTATATGAGGTGCAATGCCTAATTGCAAACTGATATAGATCAATTTCGAACCAAACATTTTTGCCTCGCAATGCCTCCCTTCACGCTAAATATTAAAAATACCGAAAATGGCTAGATATCATTATATGGAGTCTAGGCCTAAATGCGTTCCGATATAGTTCATTCTCGAACTTGACGTTGAAGTTTTTTATTTTGATATCCACCGAAGGTAGAATGATTACAACAGATGGCAAAACCGTCTTAGAATTTCATGCATTCGAGAACAGAATATACCCCCAAACCCAAAAACGCAGAACAAATCAGATAACTTTTTAATATAAAAAGGGGGTTATATGGGGACTACCCCTAAAAGGGGCGAATATTAATAATTTTTGGGAATGATATTTGCTACAACTACTAAATACTAAATTACGGCGAAATCGCTTGAAAATGCACCCATACTACCAAAAATTGGAGGATTCCCTTTATATGGAGCTACTCCTTAACCTTAATTAATAATATTGAGTGGAGAGATTTGTACTAAATTAAAAAATCGAAAATACGCTGAAACACCCCAAAATCCTGAAAACTGTGGGGTACCGTTATATGGAGGCCAGCGGAAAAAGTGGACCTATATTTATAATTTTAGTGTAGAAGTTTGGTACCGAATTCGGTGGAAAAACGCGCGCTCAAGAAAACCAATATTGACAATTTTGGTATGGACATTTTTATACCCTTCACCACACTGTGGTACAGGGTATTATGTCTTTGGGCATATATTTGTAACAGGCAAAAGAAAACGAGATAGACACATGGTTTTTTTGAGAATATGCATAGAATCACTTTCTGAGTCGATTTACGAATGTCCGTCTGTCCGTCCGTCCATGTTTTTTTGTTAACAAAGTACAGGTCATATATGTGATCCGATTTTGATGAAAATTGGCACAGTTCACTTACTTGACCCAAGGACGAAGGACAAGGACGAATAGTGCACCAAAGTCGCTATATATCCTCCGATTTGCACGAAATTTGGCACAGCGTACTGAATTAAGTCTAGAATGATGTGTATTAAATTTCGTAAATATCGGTTCAGATTTAGATATAGCTCCCATATATATTTTCGTCCAATTTTATGTAAATGGTGCACTAAAGTCCCTATATATCCTTCCATCGGTTTAGATTTCGATGTTTTGCTTTAAATTTATTTAAATTTTGCTATTTTTTTCCGATATCATAAAGGAATAATTGTTATCGTAGTAAACACTAGGAGATTCGTGCAGTACGGGAACAGACCAATAATTTTGTCCCATTGTAAGAAGCAACTCTATATCTGACCAAAATTTAGTATAGATTGCAGAATGACATGTTTAATTTCATGTTAATGGTCCTTCAAGAATGCGACGTCTGTTAGGATCCCATCTGTTGAATATACCCAAAGTGGTGAAGGGTATCATATAGTCGGCCCCGTCCGACTTTACTACTTCCCTTACTGGTTTACTATATGAAGATCTAAAATATAAAATTACATCCAATTAGCGTGACACAAAATCCTCAACTTACCGAAATTTGGTATGTAGCGCTATATGTAGGCCATTCATTTTTAGTAGGAAAATGTACTACGCAATGAGAACCGAAAGTACCCAATTACAGCTGATTAGGTTGAAAAAACATGGCTAAAAGCTTAAAAATACGGACTATTGAGAGGGTACCGGTATATGGGGGCAACAACAAGTGGATCGACATTTTCAGGTGAAAATTTCGTGCAGACCAATCTAATCGGACAATGCAGTCACCGGTCATGTCCCGACCCATTTTCATTATTTTAAAGTTTTTTAACTGCATAATCCACCGAAATTGTAAGAATTTGAAAATACGGGGGTTTCGACGGTGAAAAATATCGTTTAACTATTTGGTCGATATAGGTCCATGACCCATATAAATTCCTCGTCCCATTATCGATATTTTGAAGTCTTTAGTAGTGTGTCTGTCATTTAGCATTCCGTGTTCTTGAAGAGACAAGCAATGTTGGCGAACTATTTCGATATAGATAAATGTTTTATTTATTTTACAGTTCCACGTCACATTTTCCATATTTTGAATGTTATAGCCAAGTTTCTTCATCCGACTTGACTGTAATTTGGCATTCCCTTCGACGATGTAGTTTTATGTTATGGCGTAGCTCCCATATAAAGAAAATATCCGCCACATTTTCTGTATGTTAAAACTTTTAGACGGATTTTCCCACTGAATATGGTATTTCAGATTCCTGATGTATAAACAACTTCTTCTTAGCAAATTTTTATGTTTAAGGTTCTATATAGAACCTGTCAGGTTTGAAAACTGGGCTAGGAATTTTTTAAATTTCTTAGCCCAGTTTTCTAAAACTTACAGGTTGCAATTTGGTGTTAGAGCAATATACTACCAGACAATTTAAAGGATCTCGATATTTTTTTGTTTTTGAGTGAATTCTGTGTCGTAACTTTTTTATATACTACTCCACCCATACTCTACTCTATCGTTGTTCTCAATTGCTCCATAATTGGGTTTTCAAACGATTGTATTGTACCATTTTTTTAGTTATAGTCACTTCGTCCCACAGAAGGCTTGGTCGATATTCCCGCGTTTCCTTTTCATCTACTGCCCAATAAATAAATATTTTAAACCCCAATATTGACCTACACAACAATTTCTGTAGAATAGCCTGTAAATAAACATTTCATAAAATTTTTATACCACTCACGTACTTCCCATAGCTGTCGCAAAACACATATTCCGATCTGCGGTACAAACAACAAAAACCGTTTTATTTTATTTTATTTTTGTTTTTTTTATTTCATTTTGGGGTCTTCGAAATTAAAATTCACAAACAATGACGTGATTTTTTTAAAAAATTCAAAATAATATTTTAATGCCGGCGAACTTAAGATTCAGTGACATTAAAAGACGAAAAACCGAAAAAGAGACATTAAATGCCGGTGGTTCTCGACATCAATTGGAGTCGTTCGCAAATCCAAACATGCAAACAAACAAACCGAATACGCCTCGCTCAATCCACTGGCAGAGTGTCGCGTCTGTGTATGCGTTTGTACGATTGATGGAGAACGTCACATGTCTTGTCTGTTGTTGTTTCTGTATTTTTTTTTTGAGATCTTTGCCTTTGGAGTTTATTAAAATAATTCGACAGTGTTTGGGTTTATGACTTTTGTGAGTCAAGGTTATGTGGGTAATGTGCATGTGTATGTACACATATATTTGTGTTTTCTGAAATTTGCACAATAAGATGACAAACATATTATTGTCGCTTTATTGTGTCTTTGGATGATTAGTTTGAATCTCTTGGATGCGTGTCATTGTGATGGAGCCACCGAGAGACAATTGCCCGGAGGCATTTTCTTTCTCCGAGACACGTTTTATTTAAATAAATTTAAATTTACTTTTTCAGTAGATATGGGGGGAAACAAATTACTAAGGGTAATTGAAAATTTTAAAGTGTTGCCATATGGGAGTATCAAAAAAAAATATACGTTAAGTTCGAACTTTGGATACTTCCCACCATAGGTATACTGAAAGGTACTTGAAATGAAACAATAGGGAACATACCAAAAAGTGGGCCTATATCGACAATTCTACAAACCGATTTATGTACACCAAATGCAAATTTCAGCGATGTTTAATGGAGATTTTTCTTAAAATCTGAAAACTCCAAAACGTGGACCGATATTGATAACGCATGGTTGAATAGAAAATGTGTATTGCAATTTAGAGGAAAAACCTATATGAGTCTATGCCTGCTGGGGGACCAATATTGATAACATAGTGTGGGAATTAGCGAATATTTGAGGTTATCATTAGGCTATGCCTAACTAATGACCGATATAGCTCAATTTCGAACCCAATATTTTAGTTCTGTATCTCAATATTTTCCTTCAGGAGGTATAATTATATGGGAGAGATGGCTAAATGCTGGCCGATATATTTCATCATCGTCGTGTTCGAGTTTTTTATCTCCATATCCTTAGAAGGCGAAATGATTACAACAGATGGCTAAATCGTCTTAGAATTCCATACTTTGTAGTGTAAAAGCTTATAATTTCGAGTAACGAATATTCCCATGCTATGGTAGTATACGCCTATATGGGGACAACCCCAACATGCAGAACTAATCAGCAAACTATTTTAATATAAAAAGGGGATTGTATGGGAAAAGGGGTTAAATGATACATTTGCTACCCAATAAGAACCCAAAATACCGAAAATTTGGCCGTACTCTTATATGGGTCCGAAAACCCCCAAAATACTGAAATTTATAATTTTTAGGTTAGAGCCAATTCGGTTGAATAACGCGCTCAAGAATCCCAATATACCGAAAATTGGGGCGTACCCTTATATGGGGCTACCCGAAAAAATTGACATAAAGTTATAACTTTTAGTGAAAAAAATTGCGGTCAAACCCCCCAAAAACTGAAAATTGGGAGTACCGTTCTATGGGGGCTACCAGAACAAATTGACAGATATTTATAATTTTTAGTGGATGTATTTGATACCCAATAAGAACACAATGTACCAAATTCCAGTGAACTCGGTTGAAGAAAACCCTCAGGAAGCCCAAAATACCGAAAATTGGGGGATACCCTTATATGGGAGTTATGCCTAAAAGTGGACCGATATAGTCCTGTCTGTAGGCAAAATTTCTATCTATCTCAATTCGATTAGACGCTAGAGTGATTACCACAGCCAGACGGAAATCCTTAGATTGTCATCCTTAGATATAGGGCCGGAAATGATTATTTCGATGAGTAGTTACAAAGGGAAAAATTAAATTAATATACCCTTCATGATATGGTGGAGGGTATAACAAATGGAGATGAGCTATTTTCTAGTGGGTCTAAGAATTGATGTCTTCGATCTGATTTTTAGATTTAGAAGGTAATTACTCTATATACCCTACATTAGGGTATTGTACTTTTACACCCTTCACCACACTGTGGAACAGGGTATTATGTCTTTGTGCATATGTTTGTAACAGGCAAAAATAATCGAAATAGACCCATGGTTCCTTTTGAGAATATGCATAGAATCACTTTCTAAGTCGATTTATGCATGCCCGTCCGTCCGTCTGTCCATGTTAAATTGTAAACAAAGTAGAGGTCGCATTTATGGTCCGAATTGGCTGAAATTTGGCACAGCTCATTTGTTTGGCCTAAGAACGAACCCTATTGAAATTGGGAAAAATCGGTTCAGATTTCGATATAGCTCCCATATATATTTTCGTCCGATTTAAGGTAAATTGTGTACCAAAGTCCCTATATATCTTTCGATTTCCACGAAATTTGGCACAACGTACTAAATTAAGTCTAGAATGATATGTGCAAAGTATCGCGAAAATCGGTACAGATTTAGATATAGCTCCCATATATAGCTTCGCCTGATTTTAGGTAAATAGTCCACTAAAGTCCCTGGAAATCTTTTGACTTGCACGAAATTTGGCACAGCGTAATGAATAAGGTCTAGAATGATGTTGTTGCCAAGTTTCGTGAAAATAGGTTCAGATTTAGATATAGCTCCCATATATAGCTTCTCCCGATTTTAGGTAAATAGTCCACTAAAGTCCCTGGAAATCTTTTGATGTGCACGAAATTTGGCACAGAGTTATTAATAAGATCGATAATGATGTCTGCCAAGTTTCGTGAAAATCGATTCAGATTTAGATATAGCTCTCATATATATTTTCATCCGATTTATGGTAATTGGTGCACCAAAGACCCTATATATCTTTCGTTTTGGACGAATTTTTGTATAGGGTATTGAATTAAGTCTAGAATGATGTTGCTAAGCTTCTGACAAGTTTCCCTGAAGTCGGTTCAGATAAAGATTTATAACAAAACGCGTCGTATATTATGATACTTATGGAAAATATACCCAAAGTGGTGAAGGGTATCATATAGTCGGTCCAGTCCGACTTTACTACTTTCCTTACTGGTTGAAATTGTATACATCCTGCCGAAGAAAAAATATATTCAAAAATATATTCATAGTCGATTTAAATTCTGAGTTTATTTTACGGTTGGCCGACCTCAAAATAAAGTGTAAATAACATTATTTTGTCGGATACCCCCTACTCTCTGCTCAGTGTAAAATTGGTATGAACATTTAATTTCCCCTAACATTAGATTCGCATTTATAAAATTGAATTTAAATTTGAATTAAAGAAAAATATTAACGGTATAGCAAATTTGTTTTCATAATATTACCATTTGTGTCTGTGTATGTGTTTGTCTGCTGCAATATTATTGAGCTGTTGTAGATTAATTTAACTAACTCACTGTACTTCCTTTTATTTGTATTCAGCAACAACAACAATAACAAATGTTGAACAGCTGTTTTTTCGCTGCCTCAAGCTGAATTATAAATTAAGGCTTAGCTCTGATCTCATAAAAAGTTGTGCCATGATTTATAATCTTTTGCAGAAAAAAAATCAAAATTGAGATTAATTTTTTTTTAGCTTGAATGTTCAATTCAAATGGCATAAACAACAATAACTGACACCATCATCAACATCTATTTGTGAAATTGAGCACGAGTCATTGTAACATATTTTATTTTTTGTTACTGCTGTTGTTATTGTTCATGATGATAATGGAAAATAATGCGCTTTGCATTATTATTCATTTTAGTTGTGGTCAATTTTCCACACAGAAAAAAAACGAGACATTTGTAGTTAACCTATTTGGCGTTTTTCTCTTCGATGCTTTCTTTTCTAATCGCAAGAATTGTGATCATATTAGAGAGTCTATGATGCCATTCAATTGACTTGATATTTTTAACTATACTGTATATACGCAAATAAGCCAGACAGTAGGTAATTGGAGCAAATGAATAATGCATACATACATAGATAGGCAGGGTAGTCAATTCTTGGGAACCCTAAATGGGTGAAAAATCGAATTCGAGCTGTGCAAACATATATAATTAGAAAGGGAAGGATCTAAGTCCAAATTTTTTTTTGGAATTTCAAAAATATACAAAATTTATTTAATTTTTTTATTTATGTGCTATTCTTAATGGCGTAACAATATTGTGGTGTTTTTTTTTTAATTTATTAATTTTTCCGGCTTGAGGTCATTGAAAATTAAAAAGATTTTTGGTTTCTTTTTTAATTTATTTTTATTAACACATATTTATCATCGTCGATGAAAATCATTTGTTTTGATTTGTAAAAAACAAAAAATATAATTACATACATTTATTAACAAAATTACAAAATTGGTTTATAGTTACATTTTATTTTTCTTATTAACACAGATTAACTTCCACTCTCATTGAATTGATTTAAAACTAACACTTTTTTTTGGTGCTTTTTTATGATGCTACGTAAATTTGTGCACAATGTTCTGTATCTGTCTTAAAATTGATACGGTTTTTGGCAGGTACATTTATTATGTGTAACATTTCTAACAAATCTTCTTTTATAGTTTGCCTCGCGTGTTAAAATGTTAACATCTTTAAAGTTAGGTGTGTGTCCAGTTTGAGAACAGTGTACTGCTAAGGCTGTTTTCTGTTCTAGAGGTTTGTTTTTATTTTTATGATCAGACTTGTGACCGCTTATTCTTGTTTTTAGTTTTGTCTTTGTTATATTACTGTAGGGTGCCCATCCAAATGAGACCTTCTCATAGATTAACAACCATTTCATAACACAGCTAGTTAGACGTCATAAAAAGCTACTTTGTTTTGATTTGTAAAGTACAAAGTATTTTGCATACGACGAACACCCACAAGACACAGATTTTAAAGTGCGAACAACGAACGGCAACACACCCACTAATTGAAATCCATTTAAAGATGAACACATTGTATCATATACGACTGCAAAGATTTACTCTGGCACAAGTAGTCTTAAATTAGACTTAATCTGGAACTTTAAAAAATCATTTGTATAGAAAATAAAAAAAAATGTTGTGAACAATTAAAAAAAAAATCAGAAAAGGTGTTAAGTTCGCCCTAAATCGCTCGGAATTGTCTTCCATGATTATTTTAAATACTCTGAGAAAACGAGATCCCAAATTAAAACCAGTAAGAAAAGTAGTAAAGTCGGACTGGGCCGACTATATGATACACTTCATCACTTTGGGTATGTTGTACACATGTATCCTTACAATTGCATGTCAATGTTAACTCGATGGAACCTATGATAAATTTAATTTCATTCGGGCAGATTTATAGTCGTCTGCGTACCATGGGATACATTTCAATCAGGCACCCGTTGGAAATACATATGGAAGCTTTTTGTGCATCTGCACCAATTTCAACAAAACCCAAAAACATCATTCAAGTCTCAATTTGATACATTGTGCAAAATTTCGTGTTAATCGGACAAACATAAAGATGTTGGTGAACCATTTATGTAAAATCGGACGAAAATATATATGGGAGCTATATTTAAATCTGAACCGATTTTCACGAAATTTAATACACATATTTCTAGACTTAATTCAGTACGCTGTGCCAAATTTCGTGCACATCGAAAGATATTTAGGGTGCACCATTTACCTTAAATCGGACGAAAATATATAAGGGAGCTATATCTAGATCTGAACCGATTTTTCCCCATATCAATAGCGTTCGTCCAAATAAATAAGCTGCGCCAAATTTCATCTAATTGGAATCATAAATGCGACCTGTACTTTGTTTACAATTTAACATGGACAGACACACGGACGGACGGACATATATAAATCGACTTAGAAAGTGATTCTATGCACATTCTCAAAAGGAACCATGTGTATATCTCGATTCCGTTTGCCTGTTACAAACATATGCACAAAGACTTAATACCCTGTACCACAGCCTGGTGAAGGGTATTATGTATAAAAATCGTACAGTTCTTGCAAAAATGTTTTTTTAAAAAAATGTACGCCTAATACGCCTACCCATGATAGTCCTTGTCTGTCCTTATGCATTCTTGAAAAATCTCTGAAAAAATACGATTAGGATAGTTCATAAAAAATATTTGAAACCAGTGAACGGAGCAGTATAGTCGGACGGGGCCGACCATATGATACCCTACACAACTTCCACGAAAATATAACATTCTGTGGTTTTATATTCTGAGCTTGACTAGAGGTCAACAAATATGACCGACTAGAGGCCAACAAATATTACTAATATTCAGTCCTTCTAATTACTTGTTCATATTACCTTCACCGTGAGTTGTGTTGTGACTTTCGGCTTATAATAGAGATCGATTAAAAACCAGTGAGCGGAGCTGTATAGTCGGACGGGGCCGACCATATGATACCCTACAAAACTACCACGAAACTCAAATTTTCTGCGGATGTTTAATCCGAGCCTGGGCAATATTTCGTGATATTTGCACCCTCTTGCCCGATTTGAGGTGAACAGCACCTCACACTGGCATATTTTCCGAATATTACGAGTATTCAGTACAGCTATTGTCCAGATTTCCTTCACCGTAGGTTGTGTTGTGATGTTCGGCTTTCGTTTGTGGTCTATAGATCGGCTCAAAAATAACAAAATATAAATTAAGTTTTCGGTCCACTTCATTCCAAAATTATTATCTGATCATCACCTAACATTTTAGGCGTTGTCCTTGACCATAACTGGAACCTCATGGAACAAAGCGATCAGCGCTATAGTTTCGCTCTCTAGAGTGATAATGGGTTACTAAATAATATATGAATACGGAGATACCTGTAAATATTTAGACGTAACTCCCACATCCGAGCACATACAACAATATAATTGGTATTAATTTAAAGTTCAACCACACCTCTTGGATATAATATCAACTTCTCGGTCTATGTCATTCAGGGGTAAATATATACGCCCCACAATAAAAATTTTGTAATTTTTCACATAAAAGTCAGGGTCCATTTGACCCGCTAAATATTGACCGATCTTTATCAAAACAGACATGCTTATTCTTTTGGCCCGATCTCCTTCTCCATGCAAAATTTCACGATGTTCCGGCCATTATTGCGACCTCTAGAGCGACCAGAAAAACCGACAAAAATTTAATATTTGGTCCTTTTCATCCCTCAAATTCTAACCGATCTTTACTAAGAAAAATAGGGGGTCTTCATTGGGCCGAACCCTTCCTACATGCAAAATTTCGTGAAGATTGGTCCATAACTGTGTTTACAAATTATAATGGACAGACAGACAGACGGACGGACACACATGTCTAGATCGACTCAGCTAGTCGAGATATGACGATCGGTATACTTAAAGGTAAACTAAAGGGTATAGGGCCAATATTTCGCGGCGTTACAAAATCTTGGGGCTGCACAAAGCTATAATACCCTGACAACATAGTTGTGTAGGGTATAAAAATTCACAACTATCATATGCCTTGAAAAAATTTGTTTTAAATAAATTGTCGTTTATGATAGTCCTTGTCATTGAAAACAAATATTTTATAAGAATCTGCGCTTCTGTTAGTCCTTGTAAAAATATCTGAAAAAACGACTATTAGTATAGTCCATGAAAAGTATATTTAAAAAATCTATGCTATGCTGAAAGTTCTTGAACAAATATTTTTAAAAATCTACGTATGACTTCAAAATATTCATTTAATTTTTCATTCCACGCTAGTTATAGTTAATATTAAAAAAATTCAAGCTGATAGTAATGATAGTCCTTTAAAATAATATTTTTAAAATAACTTACAATTCTGTTAATTCTTGATTTTTTTAAAACAAGTTTCTGTTAGTCTCAACAATAATATATTAAAAAATACATTCTTATGATATATAATATTTTTAAAAAATCAACACATATATTGGCCCGGGAAAAATATTTCTTTTACAAATCCACATTCACATAGGTCATGAATAGATGTTTAAAAAAAATCAAGGCTTATAATAGCTTTTGATTTTATTTAAACCCACGCATAGTGTTGACATTTTTTAATATATATATATTTATTTTTTTAATATATTATAAATGTTCTCTTCTCATATATTTTTTTCAATATTTTACCTGACATTGTGCTTTTACACTATCCATAACAATGACGTTGTCTATCAAACTGACTGACTGTATTGACAGTTAAAATCAAACATCAAAATAACAATTTAAGAACATTCAATACCCCTGATGCGGCCATTGTTTTATACATTTTTTTCTAAAACTACAAAAAAAGAGTGACGTGTTAATGGCACAGTAGCACGTATGCATTTTACACAATGATGCTGATTACAAGTACATTTTGCGGCAGGTTTCAATTACAGCGAACAATTACAGACAAATGATATTGAATTATGACAACAAAATATACATATGTGTTTAATTTAGAAAAGAAAAAAATAAATATTTTTTCAATTTTGCAAGAAAATCGACAAAATACAAAAGGGGCAATATTGATTTAATTAGCTAGGCTATTTATTGTAGGCTCACAAATATTTAATTGGAATATATATGAACATTTCTGAAAAGAAAATATATGACGACGTTTTCTAATATAATTAGGAAGACAACATTTATATAAATATTTAAAATCTCAAAATGATTGCATGCCCTAATATCTTAAAATTGTGCGCCATTTCTAAAAAGCAATAACAACTAATCACACAACTCGAAAACCTAAAGAAAGTAGTTTTTCTTTCCTTGCATATGTGTGTGTGTTTGTCACTTTCATTAATTAAAATCTGTCTTTACTCAAGTATTAACACTAACATCCATTTCGACTTATTTTTCATGCAGTCAGTCAGTCCTATTATGGCTAGTTTCATTGAAATAAATAATTTCCTTAGAAGAAGAAGTAGAAAAAAAACTAAACATAGCTCATGGCTATTTGACAATCAATGGTTAATAATCAACTGTGTAGGTGTCATAGATTTTTTTTCAAAATGTGCCAGACATGCAAACACTTTCCCTCTGAACCAAATGGAAAAATGAAATGGAGGCTTAAAATAATAAAAAAATACAACGTAACAGGACGACAACAAATGCAGATGCCAGGCAAATGGCATTGTCGGCTTTCATTAATATATGATATCCAAAAGGTTATTAAGTTTAGAGTTGTTTTTCCGTTACGATTTTTTGTTCGTTTATTTGTTTGTTTGTTGTTTTGCCAAATGCAAACAATCAAGTTAGAGGTGGCTAGCCGGACTAGACCAAAAACCATATGAATGACGACCAGCGAGTGCAGTGGACTAGAAAATCAGCCACATGTTATAATGTGGCAAACAGAAATATTAAATTAATAGTAAATAATAAAACTGTCAAACTGTTAAGATTTGTTTTGGTTATGGCATGGTGCAGATTAGTTGCAATGGTTGGTTGAGAGAAACTTTCTTTGTGCGGAGGTTGTTTTTTTTATTGATAATGTAAAATTAAGAAAGGAAATTAGTATACACATATTTTTTTATGACGAAACAAAAAAATATATTTAAATAAATAAAATAATATACACGCTTTAAAATATTTTTGATAAAATCCGCTTATAAAAATTTAACATAAATATTTAAAAAATCACACCTATAAAAATATTAACAAAACTCCTGGATGAAATCTTTTAAATTAAAATAAAAAGTAGTTTATAAAAATAGTCATTAAAAATATTTTAAAAATATCCAATAACATATATATTTTTTTTTAAATCCAAGCCCTTCTAAAAATTTTCTTAAAATCCACGCTTAAAACTCTTGTAGCGCTTCGAATAAGACAATAAGACCTTAAAGCTTTTTCTTATAAAGTCCTCGCTTAAAGATCTCATTGCCCTTCAAAAAATAGTCTTTAAAAAAAGCTCTTATAGTTATTCAAAATGTGTTCTTTAAAAACTCTACGCTTAAAGCTCTTATAGTCATTCCAAAATTATTCATTAAAAAATTCACGTCTAAAGCTCTAATAGACCTTCAAAAAATATTCCTTAATAATTCCGCGCTTTAAAAATCCACGCCTTAAGCTCTTATAGTTCTTCAAAAAATATTCTTTAAAAAATCCACGCCTTAAGCTCTTATAGTTCTTCAAAAAATATTCTTTAAAAAATCCACGCCTTAAGCTCTTATAGTTCTTCAAAAAATATTCTTTAAAAAATCCACGCCTTAAGCTCTTATAGTTCTTCAAAAAATATTCTTTAAAAAATCCACGCCTTAAGCTCTTATAGTTCTTCAAAAAATATTCTTTAAAAAATCCACGCCTTAAGCTCTTATAGTTCTTCAAAAAATATTCTTTAAAAAATCCACGCCTTAAGCTCTTATAGTTCTTCAAAAAATATTCTTTAAAAAATCATCGCTTTAAACACGTATATTTCTGCAAAAAAAATTTCCTTAAAAAGTCTACGCTTAATGCTCTTAAAGTCCTGCACAAAATATTCTTTAAAAAAACCTCGCTTAAAATCCTATATTCCTGCAAAAAATGTTATTTTAGAAATCCACGCTTCATCACTTATGGTCCTTTAAAAATTATTCTTTAATGAATGTACGATTAAAGCTTATGTAATCCTTCCAAAAATATTCTTTACAATATTCACGATTAAAACTTTTATAGTCCTTCAAGACTATTATTTAAAAAATCCAAGTTATACCTTCAAAAATATTTGTTAAACTTGATTGTTTAAAGCTCTTATAGACCTTCAAAAGTAGTCTTTAAAAAGCTGTATCTTTAAAAGTCTTTAAAAGCTCTTAAAGTCCAAAAAAGTTATTAAAAAATATACGCATTAGGCTCAAATAGTCATTCAAACAACGCCAATATCTCTATAGTCCAAATTGTTTAATTCACATGTATAAAATACTTACTAATATATTTTTTCTTTTTATTTATTTCAGGTTTGTGTCTTCAATTTATTATACACTTAATTATAAACAAATATCTGCAAATAATTAGTAAGTCTCCCCATAACATTATTAAAACAAACAAAAAATGTGTTAATAGCGTTCCACAATTTCAAAATTCTTGACACTTATTTTCCAACCATTAATCATCAAGCAATCAAATCAACTTCCCGTTGTCGTCGTCATCATCGTCGTCGTCGTCTTGGGGTATTTGTCCCACTTTTAAGTGACAAATCATTAATTTCTTACATTTTTCATTTGATTAAACTATTTGTCATACATTTAGATTTAATTATAATCATTTTCACACATAAATTAAATTTTGAATTACACGCATGCACTGCGGCATAGACGTATGTATGTACATACAAATACCACATCACAACACCAGTCCGACAACAACGTCATCATCATCATCTTCTTCAGCTTCAGACAGCAACAACCGCAACAATTACTCCCAGATCAATTTAAGTGGCATCCATTAAGTAAGCAACGGAGCTTCAACATTCAGATGAATGCATTTTCTGTGTCTATGAAGTGACGAAGATGTTGATGATGATGATGTTAATATGTCATATCATGGAACATGAAACATGTGGTGGTTAAGTAAAGGGGCATTCAACATTGGCCATTGTACCAAAAATCATATTTGGGTACATTGTGAAAACGAAAGCACAAAAGAGATATGACAAAACAAAACTACAATAATTTATTATTATGATAAACTTCAGCATGGAGTTGAGTGTGATTTTATGTAGTTGTATTTTTTTTATACCCTTCACAACACTGTGGTACAGGGTATTATGTTTTTGTGCATATGTTTGTAACAGGCAAAAGGAAATGAGATAGATATATGGTTCCTTTTGAGAATATGCATAAAATCACTTTTTATGTCGATTTACGCATATCCGTCCGTCCGTCTTTCTGTCCATGTTAAATTATAAACAAAATACAGATCGCATTTTTGATTCGAATTGGATGAAATTTGGCACAGCTTAATTATTTGGCCCAAGGACGAAATTTGAAAAAAAATCGGCTCAGATTTAGATATAGCTCACATATATATTTTCGTCCGATTTTATGTAAATGGTGCACCAAAGTCCCTATAAATCCTTCGATTTGCACGAAATTTGGCAGAGCGTACTGAATTGAGTCTAGAATGATGTGTGGTAAGTTTCGGGAAAATCGGTTCAGATTTAGATATAGCTCCCATATATATTTTCGTCCGATTTTATGTAAATGGTTCACCAAAGTCGCTATAAATCTTTCGATTTGCACGAAATTTGGCGGAACGTACACCAAAGCCCCTTTGTATCCTTCGATTTGCACGAAATTTGGTATAGCGTACTGAATTGAATCTAGAATCATGTGTGGAAAGTTTCGGGAAAATCGGTTCAGATTTAGATATAGCTCCCATATATATTTTTGTCCGATTTTAGGTAAATAGTGCACCAAAGCCCCTTTGTATCCTTCGATTTGCACGAAGTTTGGTATAGCGTACTGAATTGAGTCTAGAATAATGTGTGGTAAGTTTCGGGAAAATCGGTTCAGATTTAGATATAGCTCCCATATATATTTTTGCCGATTTTAGGTAAATAGTGCACCAAAGCTTCTTGTATCCTTCGATTTGCACGAAATTTGGTATAGCGTACTGAATTGAGTCTAGAATGATGTGTGGTAAGTTTCGGGAAAATCGGTTCAGATTTAGATATAGCTCCCATATATATTTTTGCCGATTTTAGGTAAATAGTGCACCAAAGCCCCTTTGTATCCTTCGATTTGCACGAAATTTGGTATAGCGTACTGAATTGAGTCTAGAATGATGTGTGGTAAGTTTCGGGAAAATCGGTTCAGATTTAGATATATATCCCATATATATTTTCGTCCGATTTTATGTAAATGGTCCACCAAAGTCCCTATATATCCTTGGATTTGCACGAAATTTGGTATATCGTACTGAATTGAGTCTAGAATGTTGTGTATTAAGTTTCTCGAAAATCGGTTCAGATTTAGATATATATATATATATATATTTTATATATTTATATTTTCGTCCGATTATAGGTAATAGTGCGTACTGAATTGAGTCTAGAATGATGTGTGTAAAGTTTCGTGAAAATCGGTCCAGACTTAGATATAGCTCCCATATATATTTTTGTCCGATTTTAGGTAAATAGATTTCGATTTGCACGAAATTTGGCATAGCGTAATGAATTTAGTTTAGAATGATGAGTAGTAAGTTTCGGGAAAATCGGTTCAGATTTAGATATAGCTCCCATATATATTTTTGTCCGATTTTATGTAAATGGTGCACCAAAGTCGCTATATATCTTTCGATTTGTACGAAATTTGATATAGCGTACTGAATTGAGTCTAGAATGATGTGTGTTAAGTTTTGTGAAATCGGTTCAGATTTCGATATAGCTCCCACATATACATATATATTCGTGCGATTTTAACTAAGTGGTGCGCCAAACTCCTAATGTTTGTCTAATTAACATTAAAATTTGCACAACGCATTAAATTGAGACTTGACTTGACGTTATTGGGTTTTGTTGAAATTGGTCCAGATACAGCCATAGCTTCCATATGTATTTCGAACTGGTGTCAAAATTTTTTTTTTTTGTTTTTTTTTGCAAATTTTAATCTAGTTCCACTGTACTCATTTTACATTACAATTGCCAAGATGATGATAATGATGACGATTGTCTGGACAAAAATCCAACTCTTTTGTCGCCAAACACCTCTATGTAGTCTACAAAGTTTCAGATTCCGCCATATCATCATTCATCAAAATTATTCGCTTCATTGATGTTACGCATCATTTGCTGTTGATGAAGCGAACATTTTTTTCTCTTTCTGAATTACAACTGTATGGGGAGTAACTGCAACCAAGTGATCTTATGAATTGAAGTGGACACTAAAGAAATGAAAGAGGTGAATAATAAAAAATTGCTCTTGAGTGACTGACCGACTGAGTGAGCAAGCGCAAAATGATTTGTGTGAATATTTTTTTGTTTTTCGTCTTCAGCGCTTGTGTGCGCTTTTCTTGTAGTGCAAATTGCTTCTTGGTTCGCAAGTTGTTTTTTCTGTTATTTAATTTTCGCAATTTTTTTAAGACAGCCAAAAATCTCAATATCTTTCTCCGGGGAAAATAATAACTAGACATATTTTGATGTGTAGTAAGGCAAAACAGTATTCGGAAGACATAACATGTGTTTGTGTGTGTGTGTAGTGTTCAAATAAATATTTTGACAGCTACCAACAGCCATTTAAGCTTCTGGTATTTCCCCAAATGGGAATTTCCGTGGCGTTTGGTTGCGTTTGGTTTCGATGCCATAGGGTGGAAACATTTCTCTTCATTTCCTTGGCTAGCCAAGATTTACCGTTTATTGTATAGCTATTTATGTTGTTGTAGTTTTTTTTATTATTGTTAATTTTCTTAAGCTATTTCTTCCGTTTTATTTTTTTTTTCAGTTCGCATCCCATTATGAATTTGGGGTTTGCTGTTGTATTCTCTTTTGTTCATTTAATTTGAAAAAAAAAAATATATATATTTTTAAGTGATGCTCAGTGGCTACAACATGCACCCAAAGGTTTTTTTCTTGCCACTGTCTGTCGCTTATTTTTGCCACAACAATAAAAATCGTTTATTGTCTGGCATTCACATTTTTTCGCTTGAAATTATTTTTTTCTTTGTTTTCATTTTTTTTGCAGTGATTTTAATAATTCCCAACTTTGATTTAAGACATTAACATTCTTGCAATAAATTCAGACACATGGTTTGCACATTCAGTTAAATTTAATTCATTATATGCGTGGACATGGTGTTAGCTTTTTATGCAAACAATAAGTTTTTTTAATTAAATTTTTTTTTTTTTTTTTTTGGAATGACCTGTTATTCGAGTTCATTACTTCATGTGGCATGTGGGGAGGAAATGGGAACTCATGTCAAATTGTGTGTATAATTTTGTCCTGTTCTCCTGTTCTGGGATAGAATTTTATGTTCATATGTATAAAATAAAGTGCAAGTGAACCGTTTCAACCCTTTGAGTCCTCTAGGAACAATTACCAAGAAGTCAAGGCTATAAAAATTCAGGCTCGTTCGAACTTAACGTGTGTTCCACCTATTGTGTTGGTATACATTGATTAGAAGTCTTAAAAAACTAAAAATAAAACCTTTTTATTTATATTTTCTAATGACTACATTTTCGACTTTTCCGATCATTTGGAATCGATGCACTCCTCTCATTCCATCTTGAGATTATTCACCCATTACCACTTGTGGGTGCTGCAACATCTATACAACTGAATTAACATTCAGTAAATGTCGATCAACTTCAGAGCAAAGAAAAAAATTTTACTCTAAATTTTCCAGTCGACTATGTACTATTATAACCACTTTACGTTCAATTACATGCATTCGAGTGATCCTCTGTCATCGGTATTCGAAACGCGACTACAAAAGAAAATTAAGTTAGCGTCATGCTGACATTCAGATAAAAATCAATCAGATGATGGCTTGATTAGAAAATCACCATTTAAATGGTTAATTAACTTTAACGACAAATGAAATCCCAGACATATGACTGTCTGGCGGTCTGTCTGTACATCATGGTTTAAAAGTTGTAAGTCGAGTTTTGAGATAAAATGGAAAAATGTGAGTGTTTGCGATTTTTTTCCACATGACTGAATAGCACACATTTTGCAAAAATATACACATGAGGAAAAATGTTGTAATAATTTGAATGTTAGTGGATTAAAAAAATCAAATACATCTCCACTTTAAATATGAAAAAAAATAATACATGAATGAATATCCACCCTTGGAAACGATATAAAGATTGTTTATTATGTTATGTTTAAAAAAACAGTAAGGAAAGTTCAAAAGTCGGACGGGGCCGACTTTATGATTCCCTTCACCACTTTGGACATATACAATATGCTAATATGTATAATATCCTGTAGATAGAATAGACATATAATCTTTAGAGGACCATTGAAGTGGAATAGGGCGAAACTAAATGTCTGATCGACATAGATATTTGAACTAACTAAAAACCCCATGCACACACCATTCTGAGATCTATGAAAAATTGTATTCCTTTTTGTGTATTATTTGTATGAAATCGAAAAAAAATAATGTATGTGGTGCTATATGTAAATCTGAACCTAATTAAGTAATCGTGGCATGTACCGATTGGTATACTGCAGCACAATTTTATCTCGTGTATATGGAAGCCTACGTCTGCCTCGGTGCACCATTTACGAAAAATTCTGAGGAAACTATATATGGGAGCTCTATTTAAATCTGAACCGATTTTCACAAAACGTCGTATACATTAATATGAAAATTTTGTATCAATCGGCCAATCCTTGACAGTTTGGTGTACTATTTACCAAAAAATCGGTGTAGGGGAGCTATATGCAAATCTGAACCGATTTTCACAAAACTTCGTATAAACCAATGTGGACCTATTTATACCCTTCACCACACTGTGGTATGTACAGGGTATTATGTCTTTGTGCATATGTTTGTAACAGGCAAAAGGAAACGAGATAGACACATGGTTCCTTTTGAGAATATGCATAGAATCACTTTCTGAGTCGATTTATGCATGTCCGTCTGTCCATCCTTCTATCCATGTGAAATTGTAAACAAAGTACAGGTCGCATTTATGACCCGATTTGGATGAAATTTGGCATAGGTCACTTATTTGGCCCAAGGACGTACCCTATTGAAATTGGGAAAAATCGGTTCTGATTTAGATATAGCTCCTATATATATTGTCGTCCGATTTTAGGCAAATGGTGCACCAAAGCATCTTTCGATTTGCACGAAATTCGGCATAGCGTACTGAATTGAGTCTAGACGTGATGTGTGTTATGTTTCGTGAAAATCGGTTCAGATTTAGATATAGCTCCCATATATATTTTCGTCCGATTTAAGGTAAATGGTACACCAAAGTCCATATATATCTTTCGATTTGCACGAAATTTGGCATAGTGTACTGAATTTGTTCAATAATGGTGTGTGTTAAGTTTCCTGAAAATCGGTTCAGATTTAAATATAGCTCCCATATATATTTTCGTCCGATTTAAGGTAAACTGTATACCAAAGTCCCTATATATCTTTCGATTTGCACGAAATTTGGCTAAGCGTAATGAATGAAGTATAGAATGATGTGTGTTAAGTTTTTTGAAAATAGGTTCAGATTTAGATATAGCTCCCATATATAGTTTCGTCCGATTTTACGTAAATGGTGCACCAAAGACCCTATATATCTTTCGATTTGTACGAAATTTGGCATAGCGTACTGAATAAAGTCTAGAATGGCGTGTGTTAAATTTCGTGAAAATTGGTTCAGATTTAGATATAGCTCCCATATATATTTTCGTCTGATTTTAGGCAAATAGTCCACCAAAGTCCCTATATATATTTCGATTTACACGAAATTTGGCACAGCGTACTTTCTCAAGTCTGGAATGATGTGTCTTAAGTTTCGTGAAAATCGGTTCAGATTTAGATATGGCTCCCATATACATTTTCATCCGATTTAAGGTAATTAAAAATCCCCGCACATTTTATAAAATATACCAACCTCCATCTGTCTCCCCTAAGATATTTTTGAATTGATTTTCAAAAATGTATTTGTAAAAAAATCGTCCCCTTTATTGGTTTTCTTAAATTTATTAAAAAAATAAAATCCTACGACTTTATATAAGAATAAGAATTCTACAATCCAAACCTTAATAGTCCCAAATTTTTTAAAATATAATGCTTTTATAATCTTATAAAATAAATTTTTAAATAGATTTTTTTTAATGTCAAAAATATGTTTGACCTCGTTGGAGCCACTTTCCCCTTTAAATAAATATTTAGGGGACCAATATTTTTTCACAGTGTACTTAAAAACTTGAAAACAGAAACATCAAAGATAGCTTTGCAGAAAATCCAATCCAAAGTCGATCAAGTTGTACGCAGTGGTCCAGACATCCATCATCATCGGGTGGGTGTGTGCCATTGTTAACGCCTGTTATTGTTCATTTTTGTGTAAACAATTTTTTTAATATATTTTCTTTTTTAGAGGCATTTTTATTGTTTTAAGGTGCAAACAAAAGAAAGTAGTAATTGTTAATTGCTTGTAAATAGTCGGTGCTACACTTACATTCACATATTAACAATTGTGTAGTCTTGCTTGTAAGTTTAATATAATTTGTCATAATGTTTCTTTTTTGTGTTATTATTTTTTTCTCTGTTACACTTTGTGATTGACATGTTTGGTGTTTTTTGATTGAATGCACTCCAGAGTGCCAGCACGATGCCAGTTAAATCTGTGCATCCATCTGTCTGTGGAAAATTTTTCAGAGACAGCAATGTTAGGTGAAAGTAAAAATTTAATAAAAACAGGAATGTTATTTCTACATATGGAGAATACCAAAAACTAATGCAAAAATCCGTGGGAGGTTTTTGTTTTTGGGAGCAAGGTTTTTTTAATGAAATATTTTGCCTTTTTTGGAATTATGTGAGGAAAATTTAAGTCCACAAAAGGGAATGACATTTATTTTTATGAAAATATTATTTAAAAAAAAATTGTTGTGATTTTATAAATTATGTGCTAAAAAATTATGCGCTGAACGGAAAGTTCTAGCTTATAGAACGGAAGACCCAAGCAAATAAATAATCTGCACCCTTATAATGTTATCCATTTTTTTATCTATAAGGTCTACATTCAGTATTTGTTTATTTAATATAAAATTTCATATTTCATAGGGGCATTTTGGAGGAGTTTGTTAATGAGCAATAAACAAATTTAAACATTTTGTATAATGGTATATTCCACAAAGAAACCAAAGAGGGCGTATAATGGATGATAATACGTATACGCTGCCGGAATTCTGTCTATAGTTAGTTGGCGATACAAATTATGTTTAAATATCAACATCAGAAATTATTCCTCATTAGGTTAATAATTTGAAACAATTCTTCACAAAAATTGATAACAAAAAATATAGAAAACTTTAGAAAATAATTTTGTTGAATCGAAAATACAACGATTTTTTGTTATCAAGTTCTGCTACAAAAATGACCACAATTGATAACATCATTTTTTTCTAAATTGCATTTATTCAAAAAATGTGACTCATTCATTCAATGGTCATACTAAACATCTTTACAGTTAAAAACCAGTAAGGAAAGTTCAAAAGTCGGACGGGGCCGACTATATGATACCCTTCACCACTTTGGGTATATTCTACATATGTATCCGAAAAGACGACGCCTTTTTGAAGGAATTTTGACATGAAATTGAAAGAACTAAATATTTGATTTTTATGTCTTTCTGGAACCTATGCTAAATTTCATTTCATTTTGGCAAATTTAGAGTCGCTTGCGCACAGTGGGACAGATTTGTGTAAATCGATTTAAAGCATACTTGACATACGCTATTCGGTATATTGCACTGTTTAAAATTTAATCTCAATCAGACACATATTGATAATTTGGTGTACAATTAACATAAATAAGTAACGATATATCTATATCCGAACCGATTTGAAGCAAACTTGCCAGAGATTAATTTATATTAATGTTGTGTCAATCGGCTATATCTAAATCTGAACCGATTTTCAGGAAACTATGCACACATCAGTCTAGACCTAATTCATTACGTTGTGCCAAATTTCGTGCAAATCGAGAGATATATAGGGACTTTGGTACACCATTTACCTAAAATCGGTCGAAACTATATATGGGAGCTATATCTAAATCTGAACCGATTTTCAAAAAACTTAGCACACGTCCTTCTAGACTTAATTCAATACGCTATGCCAAAATTCGTGCAAATCAAATGGTTTTCAGGGACATTGGTGCAATATTTACCTAAAATCGGGCGAAACTATATATGGGTGCTATATCTAAATCTGAACAGATTTTTACGAAACATAGCACACAACATTCTAGACCTAATTCAGTAGGCTATACCAAATTTCGGGCAAATCGAAAGATATATAGGCACTTTGGTGCACCACTTACCTCAAATCGGGCGAAACTATATATGGGAGCTATATCTAAATCTTATTCGATTTTCACGAAACTTCGCACACATCATTCTAGACCTAATTTAGTAGGATATACCAAATTTCGTGCAAATCGAAAGATATATAGGGACTTTGGTGCACCACTTACCTAAAATCGGGCGAAACTATATATGGGAGCTATATCTAAAACTGAACCGATTTTCACGAAACTTATCACACATCATTCTAGACCTGATCTAGTAGGATATACCAAATTTCGTGCAAATCGAAAGATATATAGGGACTTCGGTACCCCATTTACATTAAATCGGACGAAACTATATATCTAAATCTGAACCGATTTTCTCCAATTTCAATAGGGTTCGTCCTTGGGTCGATTTAGTGACATGTGCCAAATTTCATCCAAATCGGATGATAAATGCAACCTGTACTATGTTCACAAAAATACATGGACTGACAGACGGACTCAGAAAGTGATTCTATGCTTATTCTGAAAAGGAACCATGGGTCTATCTCGATTATGTTTGCCTGTTACAAACATATACACAAAGACATAATACCCTGTACCACAGTGTGGTGAAGGGTATAATTATCCCCAACTCTATACGTAAATAAAATAAAAACTTGACTCTTTTTTTCTTTGAAACGTTAAAAATAATTCATGGCAAAAACGTACCTTTATATCATTAACTTAAAACATTTTGTCTGAGCCACACCTAAATTTAACATCTACTTGTCTTTTACACACAAAAAAATTCCCCTGTAACATTGGCATGTTAATAGCAAATAGTTGATGATGTACAGTAAATGGAGTATTTGCCTATTGGCTATAACATATTTCAAATAAGTAGCGGCAAAATAAAAAACACAGAATAAATAAAAGACGAAACTAAAATATTCATAACATCTGTTTACATCATATGGACGGTTTTGTCTCAAACCAGGTGTGTGTGTTTTTGTGTTGGTGGCCATATGGAAGATAAAAATCAATGAAAATCAAATGTTTTATCTTTAGATATTTGGCATGGTGTCAAGGGTTACCCCTGTTACACAGTAAGGTTAATGGCATTACAATGAAAATCGTCATCGTAATTTAAAATAAATATACTATGTCAATAAATATAAATAAATTATAAAAAATATTTCCTTATAAAACACTCTTTAATTAATTTAATACGAGAATATAAAATTGATCCTTGGAAAATTGTGACTATTTAAACATCCACAAATTATTTCAACTTTTTATGAATGAATTGAAATATGAAGGCCAAATTTTATAAAAAAACACATTTATTACTTAATTGAAAACACAAATAATATGTAAATTCCAATATTGCATTTTTAATTTAGCAATAAATGTTTTCTCTTAAATAAAATTTGGCCTTCATATATTTTAATTAATTCATAAATGAAATGCAAATGTTGAAGGATATATTTAATATTATTTTTTATTGGTATTATATAACAATATTTTTGTCATATGACTAAAATTTCAAGGAAGAGCTAAATCCCGTTTTACTTTTGAATTAAACGGTTTTAACGATTCCATTGAAATTTTTATTTTGTGGCAATTTCCTTGAATAATAAAACGATACAAATATGAACTGTTGAAATAATTCGATTTAAATGCTTTTATTTTTTAAGCCATGAAATATAAACAATTATTTTTTAAGGACTATTAAGGCTAAGGTATTAAAAAATATTATTGTCTATGAATATTTAGGTATGATTATATCAAAAGCATAACATTTTATAAATATATGTTTTAAGAACAAACTAATGTTTGTATTTTTATACCCTACACTACTATTTTGTCATGTTATTATAGCTTTGTGCAGTCTCAAGAGTTTGTAACGCGGCGAAATATTGGTCCTACACCCACCTTTTAGTATAATAATAAAAAATTTCTCACATAGAACTCATAAGTATAATTTTTCCAAAAAAATGTGACTTTCAAAAGAGGATATTTTAATAATTATAGCACCAATCGACGCCTTGATATCATCTCTGTCCAAAATTTTGGGACCGTAAACTTTAATTATCTTTAAAAATTTCGAGCTCAAAGAATCTCATTACTGGAATATCAACAAAAAAGTTCGAAAAAACACACAACATAATTTAAGAAAAACTTAAATGGACTGTTACTAACATAGCATGTTGGATGATAAAACTGTTGTTTGAAGCCTCATCTTCAAACAAATTAGCTGTAATGTGGTATTTAAAGTTCGCATTGTGTAGCACATATTCTTACCAAAAATAATCAATTGTGGTCCACTATTTAGGATAGTCCCCATATAACGGTACCCCCGTAATATTGTTGTTTTTTTTTTTTTTTGGTGTTAAATCTTTGTATCAAAAACTACCAATATTGACTTAGGTTTCGAGGAAGGTTGCGAATTATTTGGTGTCTTGGGTATTTTGAGGATGTTTTTCAACCAAATTGGCCATAATTCCTATTCAGTTAAGGTACAAATCACCCTGTAATAGTTTGAAGACAATAATAAATAAAAATACGAGTTGATGCTATTCTTATTTTAAATACTGCTAAGACATTTTATTTTATTTTCAAAATCTGTTTCACATCTGTAATTAGTAGCCACAACCCTACAATGGTGTTCAAAAAAATTTATTTAATTAAACTTAAACAAATTACCGCCGTTTTCGATCCACCCTATTACATTTTTCTTGCACAGTTGTAATCAGCCTCCCCGAAACCCTTATTTTTAATATTTATTTCATAGTGCGACTGTCCATTATTATTTGTAAATACGATACATGACACAGTTATTTGGGACCGCTTCTGCCCAATGAAGCCCACTGTTGTTTTTGGCAATGATCCGTGAATGTTTAGGGGATGAAATGGACCAAACCTTTTCTGTCTGTTCTTCCTAATCATTCTAGGTGACACAATTATGACCCGACATGAATAAATTTTACATGAGGAAGGCGATCTGGCCAAAGAATAAGCATGTCTGTTTTGATAGAGATCGGTTAATATTTTGCGGGTCGAATGGACCATGGCTTTTATGTGAAAAATGGAAAAAATATTGCGAATAAGTGAATGATAATTCGCAATATTTTTTCCATTTTTCCATTAGACCCCAGAAGTTTATATTATATCTAAGAGCAGTGGCTGACCATTGAATTGATACCCATTATAGTAATGTATGTTCTCGGATGTGCGGGTTATACGTAAATATTTAAATGTGTCTATGTGCTATGATATTGTTTAGTATAAGCCCCCTAGGGGACGGGCTGATCGCTTTGAAATTTTACATGAAGATCCGGTCAAGGAAGACGCCTATAATTTTCGTTGATGTTGAGGTGACATTAAAGGGCTGATGATGATCTGTCAATATTCCGTGGGTCAAATCAACCAATCAACCTCTGATAGTCCTTTAAAAAATTTTTATAAAATCTACGATTATACAATATTTATCTTTATTGGTATTGTTGTTAAATTGCGCTCAAGTTTCAACCGAATTGTCTGTAATTTGATATTTCAGGTTCTCATAGAGTGTTGCATTTTCTTATCAAATACGATCAGTATAGGTTCACGATTTGGAAAAGCTCTCATATAACAGTAACTCTACATTTTCGGATTTTCCCTCCGATTTGACCGTAATTTGGTATAAAGGGCTCTTGAAGGCTAACATACATATGTATATATTTTGACATATATGGGGACTACATAAATGTCACGTTTAATTGTCCTTATGTTGATGTTCCCTCCCCAGTCTTCTAACCTGAATGTCTGTTATTTGGAACATTATTTTTTTTAAAGTGCATAAACCATTTACTTCTACGTCACGCAATAACATAGTCCACATATAAAGCTCTAGACCGATTTAAGCCATTTTTATAGCACACCTCGGGATGGAGGTGTGCCGGAATTAACCACGCTGTGTTGCTTGTTTAAAATATTTATTTTGTTTTTATTATATTATATATTTTACGGCGGAATTTTTTATTGACATTATTTAGCCAAATAACATTTCTTAAATATATCACATTTTAAATATTTTTTATACTTCTTAAAAGTAGTTTTTATACCCTACACAACTATGTTGTCAGGGCTTTGTGCAGCCCCAAAAGTTTGTAACGCCGCGAAATATTGGTTCTAGACCCACCTTTAAGTATACCGATCGTCATATCTCGACTAACTGAGTCGATCTAGACATGTGTGTCCGTCCGTCCGTCCGTCTGTCCATTATAATTTGTAAACACGATACAGGCCACAGTTATGGACCAATCTTCACGAAATTTTGCATGTAGGATAGGTTCTGGCCAATGAAGACCCCTATTGTTTTTGGAAAAGATCGGTTAATATTTAGGGGATGAAATGGACCAAAAACTTTATTTTTGTCTGTTTTTCTGGTCGCTCCAGAGGCCGCAATTATGGCCCAAACACCGCAAATTTTTGCATGGAGAAGGGGATCGGACCAGAAAATAAGCATGCATGTTTTGATAAAGATCTGTTATTATTTAGCGGGTCAAATGGACCCCGACTTTTGTGTGAAAAATTACAAAATTTGTATTCCATGGCGTATATGTTTACTCCTGACGGACATAGTCCCGAGAAGTTGATAGTATATCCAAGAGGAGTGGTTGACCTTTAAATTGATACCAATTATATTGTCGTATGTACTCGGATGTGGGAGATACACTTAAATATTTACAGGTGCTTACGTATTGATATAGTATTCATTAGCCCATTACCACATTAGAGTGCTGAAATATAACACTGATCGCTTTTAAATTTTCCATGAGGATTCCGGTATGGTCAACTACTACGGCTATAATTTTCGGCGATGATCAGATACTAATTTTGGGATGAATTAGACCGAAAACTTAAATTTTTGGTGTTTTTTAGTCGAATTGAAAGCCGAACATCACAACCCAACTCACCGTGAAGGGAATCTGTGGTTAATATTAGTAATATTTGTTGACCTCTAGCCTGTCAAGAGGGTGTAAATATCGCGAAATATTTCCAAGATCAGGATATAGAACCCCAGAATGTTAGATTTTCGTGGAAGTTGTGTAGGGTATCATATGGTCGGCCTCGTCCGACTATACTGCTCCGCTCACTGGTTAAAGACTGGTTTTTATACCCTACACAACTATGTTGTCAGGGTATTATAGCTTTGTGCAGCCCCAAAAGTTTGTAACGCCGCGAAATATTGGTCCTAGACCCACCTTTAAGTATACCGATCGTTATATCTCGACTAGCTGAGTCGATCTAGACATGTGTGTCCGTCCGTCTCTCCATTATAATTTGTAAACACGATACAGGCCACAGTTATGGACCAATCTTCACGAAATTTTGCATGTAGGATGGGTTCTGGCCAATGAAGACCCCTATTGTGTTTGGGAAAGATCGATTAATATTTAGGGGATGAAATGGACCAAATACTAAATTTTTGTCGGTTTTTCTGGTCGCTCCAGAGGCCGCAGTTATGGTCCGAACATCGTGAAATTTTCCATGGAGAAGGGGATCAGGCTAAAGAATAAGCATGCCTGTTTTCATAAAGATCGGTCAATATTTAGTGGGTCAAATGGACCCTGACTTTTGTGTGAAAAATGACAAAATTTGTATTCTATAGCGTATATATTTACCCCTGAATGACATATACCCGAGAAGTTGATATTATGTCCAAGAGGAGTGGTTGACCTTTAAATTAAGACCAATTATATTGTTGTATGTGCTCGGATGTGGGAGTTACACCTAAATATTTACATGTATCTCCGTATTCGTATATTATTTAGTAACCCATTATCACTCTGCAGAGCGGAACTATAGCGCTGATCGCTTTGAAATGTTCCATGAGGTTCCAGTTATGGTCAAGGACAACGCCTATAATTTTCGGTGATGATCAGATAATAATTTTGGATTGAAGTGAACCGAAAACTTAATTTTTTATGTTATTTTCGAGTCGATCTATAGACCTCAAATGAAAGCCGAACATCACAACACAACCCACGGTGAAGGGAATATGGACAATAGATGTACTGAATGCACGTAATATTCGGAAAATATGTCAGTGTGAGGAAGAGGTGCTGTTTAACTCTAATCGGGCAAAAGGGTGCAAATATCACGAAATATTGCCCAGTCTCGGAATAAACATCCGCAGAAAATTTGAGTTCCGTGGTAGTTGTGTATTGTATCGTATGGTCGGCCCCGTCCGACTATACTGCTCCGCTCACTGGTTTATTTTGTTTTTTTTTCGAAGTTGGATTTTTTCTAATATGTTTGTTTCATAGTTTTTTTAAGACTTGCATTCCATTGCCATATAATTTAAGCGAAACAGTCTTGAGTCAAGTTTTAATTTATAAGATGTTAGTTTTGTTTAATTTCAAACCTATTTTTCACCATGGTATTATTTATTAATTCCACATTATCGACGAAT
This sequence comes from Musca vetustissima, assembly GCF_032173495.1. Taxonomy (NCBI): domain Eukaryota; kingdom Metazoa; phylum Arthropoda; class Insecta; order Diptera; family Muscidae; genus Musca; species Musca vetustissima. Next base: position 69,309 of record NW_026884218.1, read on the forward strand.
CGACGTATATACATAAAAACCATTCAACATTTTTCGTCACTTGCTTGTCTTCGAAAAAACCCTATCAACAAAATATAACACAAAACTCCTCAAAATTATCTATTATCTATAAATCACTGACTCATTACTGATAGTTCATTCTGTCGAATAAATATACTGCAGTACAACAAAACATGAAATTATAAATAAATAATAATTACTTGTTCAAGTACATCGCCACGATCAATTGCGTCAAAGCCACAGACAGCAACCATCATCAAAGTTAACAAAAAATAACAACAAAAATGTTTTAACTTTAAACTCGACAACAACAAGAAAATGACGAAAAGAAAAAACAATTCCATAATATACTACACTATCATTTTCCGAATAATAATAGTAACAACAACACGAACAGAATGTCTGATGTCACAACAAATGCGTCGTTTGACAATCAAATAATCAAACCAGTATCACCAAACAACAAAAACCTGTCAAATAACCTGGTAATAACATTGGTTGATATTCATTTTTTTCGAATGTGGCCTCTGCGAAAACTACGGGTAGTTCTACTCATACTTTGGCAAAAAGAAAAAATCCAACGAACGAACTCCCAACCGAATGAGTTTGGCAGCCATTTCGGACGTTCGAAAAAAGTGTTAACTGAACCTTTGGTTGTTCGGTTTGTGATAACAAAATCTAAGATATCCCCATAAGATAACAGACAAAAAAAATCGGCAAAAACCGAACGAACGTTGCCGTTGTTATCAGTAGAAAAAATGTGGCGAAAAAACAAAATATTTTCAAACAAAAATTGTATTTTTCTACGATTTGTGAAAAATTCTGCGGGACCCCATACAAAAAACCTCGAAGGAGGTGAAGGTGGGGTGGCTCTCCATAGTATAGAATGACGTAACGCCTGTAGATGAGAATTCGGCTAAAAAAAAATGTATCGACGATATCGCGTCCGTGTTGTTTTATTTTTCGAAGGTACACATAGGTTGGTTGATAGCATTCGGCAGTTAGCAATCGAAATTAGTCAGATATTTGCATTGAACGTGATAAGTTGGGGTAAAAAGAAAATTATATATTTAAGTTCATTTTATTTATTGGTAGGAAAATAAGGTATTTCGTATTCCATTTTCAGTGATAATTATTTTCTAATTTCTTTTTTTTCTTTTATTTCCTTTTCCAGATTAATTTATTGCTGAAAAAATCCACTGGTGCCCCATAACGATAACTCGAATCAGTTGGAGGCTTTCTTTATTTGAACGGATAATAGCCGATTTCAAACTCGACCCTCAATAATACAAATAGAGAGCGAAAGACCTGCAACACACACACACACAAACAAAATGACGAGTTCAACAACAACGACAAGACGACCTCATATATGGTCTTTGGCATTATGCAGCATTTTGCTGGCATCTGTGGCCAGGGCCACACCCGATTCCACAGCCACATCCTCTGCTCCCCACAGCAGCAGCAGCACAGACCATTATAAGGCTGATCAAAACTATCTCTGCCCCGAAGACTGCCACTGTGTCTTGGCTCACAACACACACAAACCACTTCTGCATGCCAAATGTTCCTCGCTCAAGGGTCTGAGATCAGATCAGCCACTAACCGCCACTCTGCCCGTACATTCCATTGATTTGTCGTTCCTCAATCTGACTCGCCTCTCACACTCTTTGGAAAAGCTTCACGACATCACCTCCATCGATTTGTCCCACAATGATCTGCATGAAATTGGCCATCTGGGTCGTCGCATCAAGAAACTTAATCTTAAGCACAATCGAATCACCTCCGCCAAGTTGGCCAAGATGCCACAACATTTGCAAACGTTGAACTTGCAACACAATGACATTACCAACTTGCCTTTGGAATTCACCCATTTGACCCACCTGCAATCCTTGGAGCTCAGTCACAATCCCATTAACTGTTCCTGTGAAACATTGGAGGTCCGTAACTGGTTGCAGGAACGTCATGTCTTTATGGAACATCCAGTCACCTGTGCCTATCCTGCGCTCTACAAAAACCGTCCCTGGTTGCAAGTCAAACAGTCGGTAGTATGTGAACAAGAGAAGAAAGGATGGTTACCCGAGGAGGATGAAAATGAATTGATGATGGGCGATCAACCAATTGAGGGTTCGGGTGATGATTATGCTGAGGAAGAAGAATTGGGCAAGGATTATATGCCACTTGAATCAAAAACCACCACACCCAAAAATCCCAACATTGGCCTCTTCGATGAACTTGAGGGTTCTGGAGATTTAAGTGAAGTTGCTGTACCCTTGGATATGTTGATGTCATCCACCACCACTGAACAACCCCATGAACAACATGAAGAAATTAAGGAACACGAAGAACCCGAAGCCACAACAGATTTCCCCGAAGAATTGCAAGAAGAAGATGAAGAAGATGGTTCCGGTAGTGGTGGTGGTATTCTCTTCATTCCGCCCTTGCCCAAGGAAAGCATTATCCCCGACGATTTCGATGTGCCCGCCTCAGAGGAAAATGAGGAAGACGAAGACAATCAACCAATTGAGGAACCCATTATTACTCCCGATATCTTCAAGGAACACTTGGGTATCTTTGATGGTGATGAGAACAGAGCATCCTCCACCCAAGCCCCTGACTCCGTGCCCGCCGAAAAAGATCAAAGCGAAGAGGAAGTTATCAAGGCCGAACATGTACCCTCATTGGCCGCTGACTTACCTGCCGAAACAGCTGGCCAAGAACCCAGCACCGAAGGTCCCGAAGCTGATGTTGCCCAGGCCAAGGTTGGTGAACCCGACGACAGCAAGGCCACTTATTTGTTGTGGGGTGTTATTACCTTCATTGTCCTCGGTCTTATTCTGTTTGTGGCAATTAAACAGTGCAAGAACCGCAGTCGCAACCGCAATGATGCTGAAAATCCTCAAACCGAATTGGTGGCAATGGACAAGAAACAGCTGGGCAAACCATTGCGTAATGGTGTTCCCGAGCATGTGCCATTGATTGGAGAGAAAACAAAATCCGATATGGCTAAACCCATTAACGGTTCCAAACCCTATGACAATGGTGATGTTAAAGATGGCCCTGGTCAACAACAGCCCTTGTTAAATGGCAACGGTAATGCTGGTACGGAGGCTCAAGATGAACCCGTTTCACGACCCGACTCACAATTACAGGCACCCCATGAATATTATCCCATTTCACCGCGTTATCCCACCCCTCAGTCACCACGTGCCTCCAAATATAATCAACAAAATGCCGAACCCAATAACAATGACCCCGACGCCTATTTGCCATCATCACCAAAATCCGGCAGATACTCACCAGTATATTCGCCCGTGACGGGCCGCGTTAAGATTAAGTTGAGCGAAACACCCCGGCCCAAGACACCAATGTTGGTGACACGTAGCCGCTCAAATGCTGGCGATATAATTACCACACCACTCAGGCCTGCCAATCAACCAATGCAGAGTTTCCAAGCGCCCGAACCAGTGCATACGGCTGCGACAAATGGTCATGCTGGAGGAGAACATCACTGATGGTGAGCATAAAATAGCGAGAGGTTTCAAAAAACAAATACACACACAAACAATTATACATAGAAGAAGGATGTTTTTTAAGAATTAGAAAAAATAATTTTTCGTAACGAAAAATCATATCGAAGAAGAAGGAGACAGAGAAAAAAGAGAGAGTGAGAGAGAGAAGTATATATTTTAGAGAACGAGATAAATTGATAAGTATGTCCAGAGATAACGTTTTAATCAGTTCCAAGTGATAAAGTGAAAGTAGTGTCTTAAAAGCTAAATTAAGGAAAATAAACAAAAATCTGAAAGTTTTTCTACAAAAAGTTTTCAAGTGTTTTATCTTAATTCTACGTTAAATGGAAATTTCCTAAACAAAAGTCTCAAATAAAAAACTAAACTACTCAGATATTCAACTGAATAGAATATTATATTACAGTCAATAATGTCTACAAATATAGGTACGTCCTTTAGCAACCCTGAATGCTATTGGAAAGTTTGGCTGAAACATCAGATGTATAGGTACAAGTTATGGACCCAAAATAAATCTTCGCCGAATTTTTTCAATGAGATTTTTGAAGTTACTGGATAATACTAAATTGCTGACATCTTTAAAAAAAATTTCATAAAATCTCTAAATTCTCCAAAATTTTGCCAATTATGGAATATCGATTAATTTCGTTAGGGAGACTTTCCACTCAATGATAACATACCATATCAAATTAACATGTCCAAATTACTTGTCCAAATTTTAGGGGACCGTTATATGGGGTGTTTCAACCGAATGTAGGGGACCATTATATAGGGGGTTTCAACCGAAGTGCCAGTAATTTTGCATTCCGAGTTCTTAGAGGTTGAGAAATAATAGTGCGATAATAGTGCGAATATCGTTTCATGCTATGGCATTGCTTCCATTAAAAGTGCCGTCCCATTTTGGGTACTTTGACGGTCCTATGCACATTTTCCAATCGAAGTTTCTGTACTTTGGTCTTCTGGTTTGTTGATGGGAAAATAACTTCTTCGCAGAAACTTTTCCATATAACGTAACCGACAATTTTTTGCATAAATTGGTATTAGGGGTTTCCCTCTATAAAGGTCCCGTCCATTGTCGGTATTATGAAGTTGTTAGTCCCATTTTTCCACAAAGTTGCTTTAATATTGTTTTTCGTGCTCTTGTAGGGCAAAAACGATTTTTCAGAAATTGTGTAATGTAGGTTCATATGTTATATGTTATATATATATTATATGTTATATATTCCTTTAATTTTCCTTTCCTTCCTACCAAAAGGACTGTATTTCGTTTTCTCAGAGGATAAACAAATTTCTTGAGTTTTCCGAGTAAAGGAAACGCCTTGAGAGCTCAGTATATGTATAGGTATATAGGAGGTGGTGGTATCCTCATTATTCCCCCCTTGCCTAGGGAACACTTTACCACCGATGATTTCGAGGTTCCCACATCAGAGGAAAACGAACACGTAGATAATCAATCCATCGAAGAATGCTTTATTACATCCGACACCTTAGATGGTAAACTACAATATGCTTCGTCTTTGGGCGAAATAAATGAGCTTGGCCAAGGACGAACACCTATTGAAAATAATGAAAATGGGTTCGGAATTAGATATAGCTAGTATTTCGTTTTCTCAAAGGATAAACAAATTTCTTGAGTTTTCCAAGTAAGGAAAATCCTTGAGGGTTCAGTATATGTATGAGGTGGTGGTATCCTCTTTATTCCACCATTGCCCAAGTAACACATTATCACCGATGATTTCGAGGTTCCCACATCAGAGGAAAACGAAGACGTAGATAATCAATCCATCGAAGAATGCTTTATTACATCCGACACCTTAGATGGTAAACTACAATATGGTTCGTCTTCGGGCGAAATAAATGAGCTTGCCCAAGGACGAACACCTATTGAAAATAATGAAAATTGGTTCGGAATTAGATATAGCTCCATTAAATATTTTCGTGCGTTTTTAGCCCTTCACCACACTGTGGTACAGGGTATTATGTTTCTACCGGCAAAAGAAAACGGGATAGACACAGGGTTCCTTTTGAGAATATCCATAGAATCGCATTCTGAGTCGATTTATGCATGTCGATTATGTATTGTAAACAAAGTACAAATTGGATGAAATTTGACACAGCTAATTTATTTGGCCCAAGGACGGACCCTATTGAAATTGAGAAAAATCGGTTCCGATTAAGATATAGCTCTCAAATATATTTTCGCCCGATTTAACATCTTTCGATTTGCACGAAATTTGGCATAGCGTATTGAATGGGGTCTAGAATGATGTGTGTTAAGTTTCGTAAAAATCGAATCAGATTTAGCTCTTATATATATTTTCGTCCGATTTAATGTAAATGATTCACCAAAATGTCTATATATCTTTCGATTTGCACGAAATTTGGCATAGCATACTGAATTGATTCTAGAATGATGTGTGTTAAGTTTCGTGAAAATCGGTTGCGATTCAGATATAGCTCCCATATATATTTTCGCCCGATTTAGTGTAAATAATGTACCAAAGTCCCCAAATATCATTCGATTTGCACGAAATTTGGCATAGCATACTGAATTGAGTCTAGCATGATGTGTGTTGAGTTTGGTGAAAATCGGTTGAGATTAAGATATAGCTCCTATATATATCTTCGTCCCATTTAATGTAAATAATGTACCAAAGTCCCCAAATATCATTCGATTTGCACGAAATTTGGCACAGCGTACCGAATTGAATCTATAATGATGTGTGTTAAGTTTCGTGAAAATCGGTTCAGATTAAGATATAGCTCCTATATATCTTCGTCCGATTTAATGTAAAAGATGTACCAAAACCCCTAAATATCATTCGATTTGCACGAAATTTGGCATAGTGTACTGAATTGGGTATAGAACGATGGGTGTTAAGTTTCGTGAAAATCGGTACAGGTTTAGATATATATCCCATACGTCTTTTCTTCCGATTTTATGTAAATTGTGCACTAAAGACCCAAAGATTATCCGATTGACACACAATTTTGCACAATGTACTGAAGTTAATGTAAATTAATCTCTGGTAGGTATTGTTGAAATCGTTTCAGATTTAGATATAGCTCCCACATATATTAGGTTGGGGATTAAAGGGTTTCGATTGAAGATTTTGGGTACTCATCGAAAACCCAAAAATTTTATTATTAAAAAATGAAATATATTTTTATTAAATACATTTTGTTATTTCGTTTTTTCCAGATAAAAACTATTACAATAACTTAAAACTACAACTATATCCCCCACAACCCTGTAAAACACCACCGAAGCAGAGAAGGCGAGATAGAGAGAGAGAGCGTGAGCAATCAAGCAACAAATGTCCCATCCCTGCAGCTGGAACTATCTACTAAACTATTCTTCATTCTCCATTATTTCTCATTTCCTTCGATGTACTGCTACTAACTTTGCATGGATTTTATGAGAAATTTAAAAAAAAGGCTATCATCTTCGAGAGTAAAACTTTAAGAAATCTTAACCCGTTTTTTTTTCAAAACTACATAAATGATGGGTGCTCTAATGGCCCTGGCTTCTTTGCTCCTGACTTAAAAGAGGAAGATTTTTAAGTTTATGTTATTTTCTTTCTTTCTTTCTTTCTTTCTTTCTTTACTTTTCTTTTTTGTTTTTTGTCATTTTTATTATTATTGTAATTATTAATTTTGTGATGATTTATGTTAAGCTAAACCATAAAAGAAAAAAAAACAACAAACAAAAATATAATATTTTTTTGTATTTATTCTTTATATTTAAGTACATAAAAAAATAAAATCAATTTTTTTCTAGAAAAACAAAACCAACAACAATTTATTTAGTCTTTTTTGTTTTAAGTCTTTACACATAAAGGAACCAAGGGGTGGAAGAGAGTAGGAATTTAAAAACTAAGAGATAAGCTTGATATGAACTCTCAATTCGGTCTTGTAAACGGTAATGGTGAAAATGGAAGGGTATCTTTTTCTCAAAAAACAAAAAAAAAACGAAATATACGAACCTACCTACGGACCAACTAACCCAATAGTAACGAAAGTGTGCCAAACTAAAAACATAGAGTGCCTTAACCTCAAAAATTTTATAAAAAATATTTACATCTAACACTTCCATAGAAAAAAATGCACATTTTGAAAATCAACTAAACTTCTTGTAATAAATTAAATTGTTTTTGTAACTACATTAAATATCACGCACATAAATATAAACTAAATGAAATCTATGATTTTTTTTCAATCAACTAAATAAATTAACAAAAAAAAGTTCCCTAAAACGTCAATGTAAATTTCTTTTGTTATAAGTCAAGATTTGTGATAGGAAACTAATAAAGAAAATATCATGTAATTATTAAAATAAAATACAAACAATTCTAAACTATTAAAAATAAGTAAGATTGTATTTTTTTAAATATATAATAAAAACTACTTTATATAAACTCATAAATATATCTAAAAACAAAAAAAAACACCAACTCCTTAAAGGATAAATATATCTATAAAATAACATAATTTCTTTAATAAGTTTTATTTTTAATAAATTAATAATAATTTTAATAATGCTTCATTTTTTGTTTTAAATATATTTTTTTAGTAAATTCTAGTTTAATACCAAAGTTTTTTTTTTTATTAAATAATATTACTTTTGTATTTTTCCTGTTTTTTCTCTTTAATAATTTTTTTCGTACAGTTTTTTTTTCTTTGTTTTGTAATTAAATATTTAAATATAAACTATTTTTTATTCATATACATAAATACATACTCTTATAGTTGTGTAATAAACTAGGTATGAGTTTTAATTTAATAAAAGCAAATTAAATAGTTGTGTATTTTTTATTTGTAATTATAAGCTGCCTAAATATTTTATTTCAATTTTTCTTATTATTAAACTAATTATAAAATGTTTATTTGTTTTAAGATCCTTCTTTAATAATAAATATTGTGTTATTAATAAAAATAAATAAAATAAATTTTAATTTCAAAAACCTTAAAAAATTAATTATTGTTTCAATAGGAAAGGAAATAAAGTAGTAAAGCCGGACTGGGCCGACTAAATGATACCCTTCACCACTTTGGGCATATTCTACATATGTATCCTAAAAAACGTTGCCTTTTCGAAGGAACATTGTGATCTTCATCTATCTCTACACCGACTAACATCAATCCCTACACATGCAACCTATGCAAAATTTTGTAAATCGATTTAAAGAAAATTTGACACACTCTATTCGGTATTCTGCACTGTTTAAAATCTAATCTCAATCAAATCAAATCTCAAAATGTATATATATATATATATATATTTAATCGCCTTCTATGTATCTTTATATAGGAGGTGTATGATTTTCACGAAACTTTGCACACATTATTCTAGACTTAATTTATTACCCTATGACAATATATATGGGTGCTAAAATCAAAAAATTTTCACGAAACTTTGCACACATTATTCTAGACTTAATTTATTACCTATACAAAATCGCAAATCAAAGATGAAACAATATATGGATGAAACAATATACATAAATCTGAACCGATTTTAAAGAAACTTAGCAAACGTCATTCTAGACCTAATTGAGTACGCTATACCGAAATTCGTGCAAATCGAAGGATTTTCAGGGACTTGGGTGCACCATTTACCTAAAATCGGGCAATACTATATATGGGAGCTATATCTAACTCTGAACCGATTTTCACGAAATTTAGCACACGTCATTGTAGACGTAATTCAGAACGTTATGCTAAAATTCGTGCAAATCAAACGATTTTATGGGACTTTGGTGCACCATTTACCTAAAATTCTGACAATACTATATATGGGAGCTATATCTAACTCTGAACCGATTTTCACGAAATTTAGCACACATCAGGGTGCACAGTCCTTGGGCCAAACAAATGGGCTGTGACAAATTTCATCCAATTCGGATCATAAATGCGACCTGTACTTTGTTCACAAAGATACATGGACGGACGAACGAACGGACAGACGGACATGCATAAATTGACTCAGAAAGTGATTCTATGCATATTTACGAAAAGCACACATCATGTAGATGTTATTCTACGCTATGCCAAAATTCGTTTTGCCTGTTACAAACATATGCACAAAGACATTATACCCTGTACCACAGTGTGGTGAAGGGTATAAAAATATGTTTTTATATAAATATATCGAGGTGTTGCAAACGCAGTGACAAATTTAACATACACTACACCTTATTGTGGAGAATATAAACACTTAATTTCCCGTATTCTGGCCTCAATGCGATTGCAGTGGAAAATATGTGGTGATTATTATAAACAATTAAAAATTATAAAAAATTATACACAATTAATTAAATCCCCTTTAAGGGGACCCCCCATTCTCAGGGTCAAAATTTTTTTATTTAATTCGAATCTACACTGATTCAAGAGTGAATCTCAAGAACTCTTGAAGATATAGCCGATTTATTGTGTCAGCATCAAGTGACGGCTAGAGGGCTTCTCAACCTTTAAACGCGTTTTTCTCTTTTGCGAATGGCGGGCACGATAACTCAAAAACGAATAACCCAATCGATTCCAAATTTTTACACGTTTCTCTGTGAGTGTATTGCTATCGTATGAACTAGGATAAAGCCAATCGGTGAAGATCTTCCTTATTTTTTAACTTGGTTTTTGGTAAAAATCGGCGATTTTCCAAAAATAGTTTTTCAAAGGTCCGCCATTTTGTTAATTTTAGAGCGAAATCAATAATCCTAGTTAATACGAGAGACAGACATGTGCTCTTTCTAACACCGTTGGAATTTTCGGATTCCGAAGTTCCAGTGAGGAGTTATCATGCCCGCCATCAAAAATAAGGACTTTTCTTTGATCGCAAAAACAACAACAAACAGTTTTTGTAAATTATTTTTCTTATCTTTTAAATCTTCAAATATGTATGTGCAAAGTTACAAACCTTAACAAGCATTGGTATTGATTTACCAGCCCAATGAAAACCTTGAAAAATTAAAATCGCGAATGGGGGAGTTCCCTTAAATAGAATTATGGGTGACATTTATCGTAAAAGTGTAACGTAGATATTGGATGTTATGGTGGAAAAAAGAGTTTGGTAAACTAGATGCCGGTTTTTTGCTTATAGCGCCATCTACACTTCATGTAATTCAAAAGTTGGTTCTCTCTATTTCAACATCTTTACTCTTAGTTAGGTAGGAACTTTGTGCCATCTTTATTTTATTATTCCTATACATGTTGGGTTGTTGTCGTGGATAATAATTTTAAACATAGAAACAAGTGGAATAAACATAGCAAATAATATTCTCGAGTTAGTTGTAACGTAACGTACAGTATTGCATGCGAACAGAAAATCGTACATTCTAAATATTTGTGGTCTGTTCCAGTACTTTTTTTAATGGTAAAGCTAGTAAAAGGGAAACATTTCAAAATCGCTCTCAGATACAAAATAATTTGAAAAGTTCGGGAACGCAAATCTAGTAAATATGCCAACATTATATGGCAATACTTCAAAATCAACATAACAGCCAATCAGAAGTAGGCATTCCTGTTCACCATTTTTACTCGTTCAAATTTCTCGAGTAATTGTGTTCTCTTAAATTTGGTTCAAAGTTTTACTAGTTTTGTGGGTTGAGGAACGGTTATCGAGTAAAAAGTAGCAAAACTTGTAAAATTAGTAGATTCTTTTAGGTTCTGGAACCGAACTTGTGTTGGACATTTTGCAAATTTCAACAATTTTTATAACCAAAAAATAATAATAATAATAATAATAAATGAAATAAAAAAGACTTACATGAATCTGAATTTGTAATTATTCCAATAAAAAAATTAAGTAGTGTTGGCGGGTTATGTGGGATACCATTTGAATTTTGTACAAGAAACATTTTGTCTACGAAAGGTTTTTTGTAAAAAAGCTATAAATAGCTTCTGGTGAGAATATCCGAACAAAAAACTAAAGGAACTGATGAGGTTTAGTGGCAAATCCAAAAAAAATTGGATATCAACAAAGGCTTGACCTATAGAATTTTTTTCTTTTCTGGAATCCACAAATGAATATTTTGCACCCCCAACATAAAATGTTTTTGAACTGCGTAATAAAATTTCAAGAATGCGTTCCGGCTGATTTTAACAAAATTTAATTATTTTTTCTTTAATTATTATTTCTATATCTTAAATTTTATTACTATTAAATTGTTCAAAAAATCATTTATTATAAACATTAGCGAACTTATATAAACTAAAACAGAAAATACTAATTAATTAAATGACTAAAATAAAGTCTCTCGCATTGGTCGATGTACAACGACTATGGGTTCATCTTCGGATGTATCACCGGCAGCAGCAGCTGCAGCCGCTGTAAAATTACCACTTGCTCTTCGGCTTGACGAATTCTTTAATTTCTTTCTTCTCGAATTTATTAAATTTTGATCGGCATTTGAATCTGTAGAAGTGTTACCATCCTTCAGTGATACAATATCTGGTTCAATGATTACATGAAAATCACTACCCTCTGGAGAATCTTTTTTCAACACTTTGGGTGAGTCGCCAAAATAATCCTCCACCGCAGGGGTGAGTGGTGGCCCTGGTGCCATAGTCTTTTTCGGTTTACGTTGTGCAAATGGACTACTCGGTTTACTTGGTATATCATACTCGGGATCTGTTAAGAATTCAACACTATCCGATCGTAGATTTGCTCTCTTGAATGGTGGTATTTCGGCAATTTTCGGCTTCCGCTTGGTGTATGGACTATTCTCATAACTTTGGAAATTGCCAATTCTTTCAGCACTTTGTAGATTTTGTGATTTCATATGGGCCGGGGGGAAACGTGAATCCAACATGGCGGGTAAATGTGTACCGGATGGATTGTAGGTAATGTGTCCTGTACGTCGCGTTGGGTCAATTTGTTGAACACGCTCTTTATCACGATTCGATAACATTTCTTCACTACGAAAACGTGTACGATAGTCAAGATGAATATCTGGTTCAACTTCAGATATTTCCTCTTCAGGATTTGTGCGAGATTTCTTGAAACGACTTCTCCGACCCGGTGCATCTGAGGTTAGATCAACCATTGATTTGACAGGACGCACTGGTTTGGGCATACGTATGGCATCTTCATAAGATGGCAGGAGATTAACCTCAAGGTTACTTGCCGCTGCAACATTGGGCCGGGGATCTTCATCCAATATACGGCGATTTAGTTCACGTCTAAAAAATGTATACAATTTATTAAAAAAAAACTTTACCTTAAAATTATTGATTACTTACATGGCCCTCATTTCCTCATGATTCCTACGATACTCCTCACGATCAACTTGTTTTCTACGCCAGGCCATGTATTTTTGGAAGCATGTAAATAGGCCAATCAAACCCCCAATGGCCAGTATACTTAACATAATGGTCGACCACACCTTTTCCGCCCGACTTGTATGTTCATCGGGTACCCAACTCTTTTCACAGGCAGCCGCCCATGTTTTGCCATAACTGCTTGGTGGTGAGGCACACCGCAAACTGTTACGATCTTTTATCTGAGAAAAGTATGGGATATTGAAGGAAATTTTATATATTTTTAAATAAAATGTGAAATAGTTACCCTGGTTGGTACTGATGTTAGGAAATCATGAAAATCAACAAATGTCCTCTCCTCACAATTACAAATCCATGGATTGTCTCCAGCATAGATTTCATCCAAGTATTTATTTGAATCGAAATACGATCGTGGAAAGGGATTGGTAAAACGATTTCCATTCAACTTCAATTGAGCCAATTCGGGAAAGTTTTGGAAGGTAGTATTACGCAGAGTGGATAATCTGTAAAATTAAGTTAATTATTCGATTATCAATCAAAAACTTCGTATTATATGTGTGGTATTAATATTTTTGGTGTCAGCCGCCTGCCGTGTGTTTCATAAACCACTTTTAGGGGTTTAGCCAAAACTGATACAAATTATGCAAATAACGTAGATGCACATGTCAAATTCACGTAATCGGCTTGAATTATCAGGAGAATGAAATGGTAGACAATATGGTAGAAGAAGTGAGAAATGTTATTGTCCCGATTATGCCAAGAAACAAGTAGGCCTTTGGGCCATAATGAATGGGAAATACTGAAACAAGCATCAACCAACCTTTATCTTTTAATTCATCGGAAGCCACGAAGAGGATTGGGTATTCAACAGAGAAAACAACTGCTAAACATCCGAAGAAGAGCTACCCCTCAACTGGTACGTTGTGCGAGCCGCGTCAATATTGAGTGGAAAAATACCGCCATAGAAGCCATTAACAGAGGGCAATCAAGATGGTTCGTATATGAAGAAGACGAACGTAGCATTGTAATGTCTCTAAAGCCTGAGGATTCTAACTAAAACCTCCTGACTATGACATAAGTCAAAGGTACTGACTTCTGCAATGTTCAATAACAACAAATAAAAACGTTGTTAGTACGGTCGATCCCGAACCTTTATAAATGGCGGGCTACCGTAAATTATAGTAGGACAAGTAAAAAGTTTCAGTCGGTGTTGCAGACTAATATGTACCCTCGGCTTAGGTTTATATCAAAGAGGTTTCGGATCAAAAATTCCAGGCGCGTCGGTCTTTTGCTTATGGTTCATTCGACGACGGTATTCACCGTCAACGCAGATCGGCCCATAGATCATTCGGAGAATTTTTCTCCCAAAACACTCCAAGAGCTGCCTCATCTGTTTGTGTAAGAATCCAGGCTTCAGATCCGTATAACAGCACGGGTAGTATCAGCGTCTTGTTGAGTGTGAGTTTGTTTTGGCGGGAGGTGGTCTTGTTTCTAAACTCCTTACTTAGGCCACAGTAGCATCTGTCAGAAGAAGTGGAACAATGGGTGCAATATTCAGACTTGATCCAGTTTTGGTATATATAATAGGTTGTGCAAAGGTTGGTCTAAATCGGCTTTTTCCTGATATTGAATTTATATACATTGAAAATTTTGACCCTTTGAGGGGGAGGTACCTCAAGAAGTTGACTAATAAGACCCATATTGGGAATGAATTTATAAATATTGAAAAGTGTTTACTCTTTGTGGGGGAGATACCAGAAGGAGTTGACCAATGGCTCCCATCTTCGGGCTTGACCTAGGCATGGTAAAGATAATAGGTTGTGCAAAGGTTGGTTCAAATCGAACATTCCTTTTTTCTAATATTGAAAAATTTGACACTTTGCGGGTGAGGTACCCCAAGGAGTGGACCAATTAGACCCGTATTAGGACTGAATTTATAAATATTGGAAATTGTTAACCCTTTATGGGAAGAAGTTGAACAATGGTTGCCATATTCAGGCTTGATCTAGGCTTGGCAAAGATAATAGGATGTGCAAAGGTTAGTTCAAATCGGACATTCCTGTCTCCTAATATTGAAAAATGTTATCCTTCGAGGGCGAGGTACCTCAAGGAGTGAGCCAATTAGTCCCATATTTGGACTTGATCTACGCTTGGTAAATATAAAAAATGTTGTAAAAAGTTTGGTTCAAATCGGATAATCCGTTCGCATGATATTATAAAAAAATTGTTCAATTTTGTGTGAGAGGTACCAGAAGGTGTGTACCGATATTCCCCAATTTCGAACTTAAAAATAAGTTTGGAAGAAATATTACGAAGTGAAAAGTTTTAATGAAATAGGTTAATTCCTTCGAGAGTTATCGTGCCCACCAGCTGGTCAGACAGACGGAAGGACCGGATTTGCAAATCGATTCCAAATTGTCTGAAACGGATTTGGTCCAAAGAAACATGGGATCTAAAACCAATATTTCGATGCATCATATTTCTGCCGTATCAAAGTGTTTATACCCTCACTAGCCATAAGGTTGTGCGTCCGTCAATTTTTTCCCAGTACAATTATTTACTTCGTAAGACCATTAAAAAATCTAGAATTGCAAATTAAAATCTAATATCCGGATAACTTACCTGCAATAACTTAAATCCAATTTCTGCAAAGTATTCGATGCCATACCCGTGGGAAAATCACTTATTAAATTATTTGATAAATCCAAACGGATGATATTCGACAAACCGGAAAAAGCATTACCATCGATTAGAATAATTTCACACCACGACAGATTAATGTCACGCAGAGAATTCGATACCAGTTTGGTGAACTTCTCAATAACATTATGATTCAAATTCAAAGTTATCAGATTATCATTGGCCTTGAATACGTTCCGATCGAGGCGTGCAATTTCATTGTATGACAAATCCAGTGACGTTAGTTTCTTGAGCTTTTGAAATGTTTCAGCTTCGAGGAGACGTAAAGAATTCCGCGATAAATTCACCACTTCCAATAGAGTATTGTTTTCAAAGGTGCGACTAGTTAGGGAGCGTATCATATTACCACGCAATTGTAATTGGGTTAGACTCGGCAGGGCAGATAAATCAATTTCATCGATACTGCAATAGGAAAGATCGAGTTCGGCAAGATTGGGAGCCTCCAAACGATTGGTCGAATCTACTTGTAAGGCGGTATTCCATGGTAGCCTGAGGGCAACAAGTGACGGCAATCCTTGGAGTAGAGATCGTGGTATGCGCTGCAGATTACAATTCTTCATTTCCAAAATCCGAAGAGATTTAGATGGCATTTGGCCCATGCCATTTAGGGGATTACTATTTAAATTCAGTCTTTGTAAATTTGGCAAGTTCTGCATTAAAACATCGCCACCAGCTTTGGTTATGCCACAATTTTCCAGCTCCAAGGTTATCAACGACTCGCTAACGAGGGTGTGCTCAGGATTATCAGAGTTGAAGGTGGACAATTGATTACCACTGAGAATCAAATGTTGCAAATTAATGGCATGTGTAAACGAAGTACTGGGATTTAAGTCGGACCATTTGTGTATACTGTTATTGGCCAATATCAAAGTCCTTAACGAATCAAATCCCAATAAGGCATCATTTTCTAAATATTCAATTTGATTATTTGACAAGTCCAAATAAATCAACGAATCATAATCGGCCAATTGCCGGGGAAAATCAATAAAATAATTTCCCGATAAGACGACATGTTGCATTGGCATCATTTGAAAATCGGGATAATCGATGAGACCACGATTGGCACAATTCACCTCTAAGCTATCCAATACCCAGGAACATTTACAATTTGTGGGACAATATATGGCATTGGTGAGCGGTAGGCTTATGGCTATAATGAGCACACAAAATGGCCAGCTGAATAATTTCCATCGAGACATTTTCGTTCGTCTGTGTGTGTGGGTGGGAAGGTAATTTACTGAAAAGAAAATATAAAAAAACGGAATTAATTTTTTTCTATGCGGAAATGTCTGCTAAGGTATAAACGAACCGATATAGAGAATGGTGATTCACATTGTGGTCAGAGTCTTAAAGTGTAATCAAGTGGTTCTCTTTTTTATAATTGCCGAACATTATCTGATTGGAATATACATTGTATTTCGTTGCTTTCGTTATGAACACCTAATAAATATTGCTTCTTCTTCTTTCGGTATCGATATAAACATTTTTTTGTGTATTCAGTAGATACAACAAGTTGTATATTGCGTTTTTCTATGGATATTATCTATAAAATTTGTATGTGTGGTTATTATCTGTTATTGACCTTGCGAAATGTAGACATAATTTTTTGACAAAAAAATTAATAAATAAAGTAAATGGAAAAAATGAATACAACGTAAAATCAGTATTAGAAAATTAAAATTATAACTGATATGTAATTAAAAACAGAAAATGTTTACAACAATAACTTGTTGGCCTTCTCTGAATTTTAAGAGTGTCCGATAATTTCGTGAGTAATATATATATATATATATACTTATATATTTTGTACCAAATTGGGGAAAAAGAAATTACAAAGGATCATTAAAAAATTATTGAAGACATCCGTCAACATGTGGACTGTGAGTAATTTAATTTTAATCGGTTTGGTCCTCATTTATATGCATATATATATATATATATATATAATATATGGAATATATGTTTATATCAGAATGGGCTTAAATCAAATTTGACACATCTTCTTTTGTACCAAATTTCGAATCGATCGGACCGATGTAACGACTTTAATACGCGATTTTAATGAAATCGGACAAATTTATATATGGGAGTCATATCAGAATCTGAACCAATTTAACTTCACTCCATACGACTGACCCTCTAAGTTTTGAACGACCGTTAAAAAAAAACATTCTAATAGTGGATTCATACATATTACAAATTTTGGCCCTTTGTGGGAGAGGTACCAGAAGGAGTAGACCGATTAGTCTCATCTTCTAACTAGGTCTAGGTTTTATTAACAGATTAGGTTGTGCAAAGTGTGGTTCAATTTGGACATTCCATTCGCCTAATATTGGATTTATAAATATTGTAAATGTTGACCATTTGTGGGGGAGTTACCAGAAGGATTGGACCAATGTGTTTCATCTTCCTACTTGATGAGAATAATAGGTTGAACAAAGTTTCGTTAAAATCGAATAGTCCGTTTGCATGTTAATTTAAAATTAAAAAGGAGTGGACCTATATTTCCCATCTTCGATGTGCAAAGTTTAGAGGAAATCGATTATTCCCTTCGAGAGTTATCGTGCGCACAAGCCAGACGGACAACGGACGGAAATGTGTAAATCGACTCCAAATTTTCTGAAACGGATTTGGTTGAAAGAAACATGGGTTCTATAACCAATATTTCGATGCGGCACATTTTCACCATATCAAAGTGTATAAAAATGGGCCGATTCCTTTATGTGGGGCTACATTAAAACATTGATCAATATAGATAATGTTCCGCAAACATGTGTTGTACCCTCCAATATGGGAAAATGCGTTACTGTTATATGGGGGTTATTACAATATTCTGTATATATGTATGCCAGCCTTCAAGAACCCTTTATACCAAATAAAAGACACATCGGTGTAAAAATGCGTCTAACACGTTTAGAACAACGAAAATTGCTCGGTACCGTTATATGGCAGCTATAATATAACATAAGCCTATAACGTT
This sequence comes from Musca vetustissima, assembly GCF_032173495.1. Classification (NCBI taxonomy): domain Eukaryota; kingdom Metazoa; phylum Arthropoda; class Insecta; order Diptera; family Muscidae; genus Musca; species Musca vetustissima. The sequence continues at coordinate 87,795 of NW_026884218.1, forward strand.
ATTTTTGGTAGGAAGATTCCACAGCTCATGAAATCCGGAACAATCAAATTAGAAGAAATTCTGCCGAAAAACCAAAATACCAAAAATTCGGTGGTTACCTGGAACTCGGGCCAATATTTTAGAGAGATTTTCAAATTTCAAAATACAGATCGCAATTATGATATAAATTTGTCACAGCTCATTTATTTAATTTAATTTCATCTTTATTTACTTTGTAATTGAATACAAATTACAATTTAATGGCCAATTTATATATAATTACAAAGAATCCACCTTAAATCATAGCTACTCTAATACAAATATAATATGTTAGATATTTTAAACATGTTTAAATCTGCATGACATCATGACTACTCAGAAGGCCTAAGAAAATTGGTTCCGATTTACGTATAGCTCCAATGTATAGTTTCGTCCGATTTTAAGTAAATGGGGCACCAAAGACTCAACGTTATTTGTATAGTCGCATAATTTTACAAAGCGTACTGAAGTTACTATAACGAAACATATGTCAAGTATTTCTTCGACCTTATATATTTTATATTTTCGACCGACTTCATGTTAATTGGGCTTTAAATAATCAATAATCCTGATATATTTTTTAAATCGATTTACATAATAGAAAATAAGAGCGAAAAAACGACCAAAGACTCGAGAGAGAAGGAGGATTTGTTTTACAAAATATTTCTTCTTCGACTTGACTAAAACCAGTAAGGAAAGTAGTAAAGTCGGGCGGGGCCGACTATATGATACCCTTCACCACTTTGAGTATATTCAACAGATGAATCCTAACAGAAGTCGCATTTTTAAAGGACCAGTAAAATGAAATTGGAACCATAAACACGTCATTCTGCAACCGATACTAAATTTTTCATTTGGTCAGATATAGAAGCTATATCTAAATCTGAATCTATCGAAAGATATATAGGGACTTTGGTGCCATTAACATTAAATCTGACGAAAGTATATGTAGGAGCTATATATAAATCTGAACCGATTTTCAGGCAACTTTACACACATCATTCTAGACCTAATTTGCTACGCTGTGCCAAATTTCGTGCTTAAATCGACTCAAAAAGTGATTCTATGCATATTCTCAAAAGGAGCCATTATATCTCGATTATTTTTGCATGTTACAAACATATGCACAAAAACATAATACCCTGTACCAGAAAAAAGAATTTGGTTCAAGAACCTCAAAACCTGGGGGCTACCAGAAAAAATTGACCAATATTTATAATTTATAGTGGAGAGATGTGCTACCTAATAAGAAAACGTACTAAATTACAGTTTCGAAAAATTCGATCAGAACCACCAAAATACCAAAAATTTTGGGGTGCCGTTATATGGGTACTACCAGAAAAACTGGACCTATATTTATAATTTTTAGTGGAGTAATTTGGTACCCAATAAGAACCCAATGTACAAAATTTCAGCGAATTCAGTTATAAAACGAGCCCAAAAACTCGAAAATACCGAAAATTGGGTGTGCCCTTATATGGGGGCTTTCCGAAAAAATGGACCTTTATTTATAATGTTTGGTAGGGAGATTTGCTACCCAATAAGAACACAAAGTACCAAATTTCAGTGAATTCGGTCGAAAAATGCGATCAAAACCCCCAAAATACCGAAAATTGGGGGTAATCTTATATGGGGGCTATCCGAAAAAATGGAACTTTATTTATAATTTTTGGTAGGGAGATTTGCTACCCAATAAGAACTCAATGTACAAAATTTCAGCGAATTCAGTTAAAAAACGCGCTCAAGAACCTCAAAATACCGAACATTTGGGGGTACCCTTATATGGGGGCTATGCGAAAAAATAGACCGTTATTTATAATTTTTGGTAGGGAGATTTGCTACCCAATAAGAACACAAAGTACCAAATGTCAGCGAATTCGGTCGGAAAATGCGATCAAAACCCCCAAAATACCGAAAATTGGGGGAAATATTATATGGGGGCTATCCGAAAAAATTGACCTTTATTTATAATTTTTGGTAGAGAGATTTGCTACCCAATAAGAACTCAAAGTACCAAATTTCAGCGAATTCAGTTAAAAAACGCGCTCAAGAACCTCAAAATACCGAAAATTTGGGGTACCCTTATATGGGAGCTATGCCTAAACGTGGACCGATTTTCTCCAATTTCAATAGGGTTCGTCCTTGGGCCAATTAAGTGACCTCTGCCAAATTTCATCCAAATCGGATCATAAATGCGACCTGTACTTTGTTAACAAAAATACATGGACGGACGGACGGACAGACGGACGGACGGACAGACGGACAGACGGACGGACGGACAGACGGACGGACGGACAGACAGACGGGCATGCATAAATCGACTCAGAAAGTGATTCTATGCATATTCTCAAAAGGAACCATGGGTCTATCTCGATTATTTTTGCCTGTTACAAACATATGCACAAAGACATAATACCCTGTACCACAGTGTGGTGAAGGGTATAAAAACATGTCCTCTTAAAAATTATCCGCAAACCATAACTCAAAAACTTGTCCTATTTGTCCATTGGAAATTTATCACCCACAAAAAATAGTTGCACAGCATAATAAAAGCGACATGAATTTTGTTTAGGAATCAAACGGACAAGTATAAAACGACTCAGAGATTTATTCTAAGTATATCCACAAACTATGGATCTATCGTTGTTCCTCTGGTATGTTACAAATATATATTAAAACATTATATATACATATACCTTGTATGAGTTTTCAATGCCTAATAAATGTTTGCTTTTGCAAACCAAAAACAAAATATTCGCTACAAAATTTTTATTGTGAAAAACAAAATAATAATTTTATATTAAACTTGACTCATACTTAGAACTATATAATGTTTCTTTTAAATTGTTTATTTACATACATATATTACTTATTTACTTATACTTTTCATTACAATATTTGTTTCCTTTGTTTAAAATAATCCAAACTGTGCGCAGATACTACTTTTTCTATGCATTACCTTTTGTTGTTGTTGTTGTTTTTGTTTATTAATTTTACGTTTTTCATTTCATTCAACGGCCTTATCAAATCTAAAATCATTTTTGTAAAATAATAACAAATAATAATAATATTTCTACTGCATATATATGTAGTGGTTTTTTTTATTAGGGAGAAATGCATTTGGTAAAAAAATGTGTGAGGAAAGATACCAACCCACGTAAGTGGTAAATAAAATCAATTTGATCGTCTATACTTCATTATTATTAAGGGATCTACTTTTTGTATTTTTTTTTAGTATTTCTGCATGCGCGGGGGGTCAAATGATCATATTTTGCAATTTTTTACACTTAATTTCTCTGAACTGCTATTTTATTCTCAAAGAAAACGATTGGCCTGTATAGCCGATAATTACACTCAGTCAATATTAGGTTTAGTATTCGCTTCGCTTCTTCAGGGAATATATGTGGGGGTAGATTCAAATTTATTGGGAAAATTAGGGATATTTTTATACCCTACACCCCAAGAGTTGTAATACCGCGAAATGTTGGCCATATCTCGGCTAGGTGAGTCGATCTAGACATGTTGGTTAACATTTAGGGGGTCAAATAGGTACAGACTTTTGTGAGAAAAATTAAATTAAAAATTCTGGAGAGTATATATTTACTCCTGAAGAATATAGACCTAAGAAATTGACAGTATATCAAAGAGGAGTGGTGCACGTAAATATTTAAAGGCGTCTATGTTTTATAATATTATTTAGTATTACTATTTCCCCACTAGAGGGTAAAAATGTCGCGCGATCGCTTGGAAATTTTACATGAAGTTCCGTTTATGGTCAAGGACCAGTCGGTATCATTTTAGGTGATGTTGAGATGATATTTAGCGGATGTAATGAACCGAAAGCTTTATTTTTGTCAGATTTTGTAGTAGCTCTAGAGGCCATTATTATATGCATAACCTCACATATTTTACACGGTGAAGAGGATCTGACCAAATACTTAGAATGGCTGTTTAGATGATGATCGGTCAATATTCCGAGGATCAAATCAACCAAAAACTAAAGTGACCAAATTTGTTTTATTTTATGGTGTGACCATTCACCTCGGGAAAATCAGATTTGATGCTCGGCTCACAGGTATTACAAATAAATATCGAGTTTAAAAAAAACATTTTCTTTTGTAAGTAATACTGAAAATCGACATTGAATACTTTTTCTTCGACTAAATATTCCAATGATGCAGTCTTATTGAAGATTTTGACGTCTATATATTCGGTATATATTATTTATACCGATTTCTCTTGTTCAGTGACTTATACTAACATTTGATGGAGAATATTTTATTCATTTATACCATCTTTCTAAGACATCTAGTGAGAAAAATTGGCACCAACTCGGAATAAGATGGACGTTTAGCTTGATTTTCGAGTTTTGGTTTATTCTAAGACTTATAGTAAAACTTTATGGCGAACAATTTTGTAGAATATGAACTGCTATAACCCCGTTTTAAAGGAATTATCAATTATTTCTGGAAAAGGAAGCGAAAAGATCCCTTCAGAATGTTAACGTTTAAGGGAACCCTCCCCTATTTTTGATTTGTTATTTTTAAGATTTTATATGAGCTGGTAAATGACACATATGCACATATATATTTGAAGACTTAAAAAGGAAGAAAAATAATTTACAAAAAAATTTTGTTGTTGTTTTTTTTTATCAAAGAAATTTCCTTATTTTTGATGCCGGGCATGATAACTCCTCACTCCTCGGAATCCGAAAATTCCAACGCGTTTAAAGTTTGAGAAGCCTATATCTTTAAAAATTGTTGAGATTTTCACTTGAAAATTTATAGGGACATTTTTGAATTAGTGTAGGTTAAAATTAAATCAAAATAAAAATTAAATTTATTTAAAACCGAGAATGGGTGGGGTCCCCTTAAGAGAAAAATGTCCCTCACAAGACTTTGGAGAAGTCCTTATACGAATATGTTCAAATGTCTGGCAATTGGGAAATATTGATCCCTCTTTTTATTTAGTTCCTGACGTATATTTCCAACATGCGGATACACGTGTCTTCAATTTTTATCACCTCTATTATAATTTTTTTTAGAATTTCTAGATAAATATAAAAAAATTGAAATCTGTTGACCTAGAAGACGCCAATGGTCCATTAATAAGTAAATTTTTACATAAATTATAAAAATTTGACAAATTGCTCCAAATTTTGGCGGTTAGTCCTACTTCCGGAGTGACAGAATTTGTATATTTTGACACATTGCATTTCACATAATACCGATAACACGTTCCTAATTCTCCACGGCAACAAACACACAAGTGTTTTTTTCGGAAACTAGGCTAAACATTTGGTAACAATATCTATGTGTTAGTGTTTACATTATAAAACAAAAGTTAATTAGTAGTGGTAACACTGTGAACAGCATAGTAAGGCGCTAACAGTGGTTCCCAATAAACTATATGAAAATAATTTGGGTGCAGAATGATGTGCGACATGTTCAAATGGGTTCAGATATCAATATAGCTTCCGCATACAATTTCGAACGATTTCAAATCTAATTCGAATAGTGTTAAAATCGATGCAGATGTAGATATTACTCTCATTTAAAATGTTTATGAGTTATTTTACTGTTAATAGCATCTCTTTTATATGACCAAAGTGGCGTAGAGTATCATATGGTCTGTCCCGAGCATCTTTGGTATGTTCTGATTGTCAGGTTTTATAAAATATTAACATTGAAAATTTGTATACCCTCAACCATGGGTATATTAATTTTGTTTTTTCCGTTTGTAACTCATCGAAATAATTATTTCCTACCCTATAAAGTATATCGTTAGCTAAAATGCAAAAAGACGTAACTAACAAAAGCATAATTGTGTAGGAGAAGCAAACAACTGTTTTGAATGAAAACTATAAACATGTCATGTGAATGAAATGAAAAAGTTTAATGGCAGTCATAACAATTAAGTAAAAATTTGAATTTTTTGTTAGTTACGCCTTTTTGCATTTATCAAATAAACCCACATGTAGTTACGTCTTTTTGTTTTTTGTTAATGACCGCAGATGCGTAAAACTTTGTCAATACATGTCGTTTATTGGCATCCACAATATTCATTCAAAAAGTCAATTTTCAATTTTTTGTTAGTTACGCCTCTTTGCATTTTAGTTGAGGATATATATTCTTGATCAGCGTAAAATTCTACGACGATATAGCCATGTCCGTTTGTTGTAATCACTCTATCTTCTAAACGAATTGAGATAGATCGCCAAAATTTTGCATAGAGTCGTCTTTTGTCTGCAGGCAGGTCAAGTTCGATGATGGGCTTTATCGGTCCACGTTTAGGCAAAGCTCCCATATAAGAGTACCCTCCAAATTTCGGTATTTTGGGGTTCTTGAGCGCGTTTTTCAACCGAATTCGCTGAAATTTGATACATTGGGTTTTTGTTGGGTACCAAATAACTCCACAAAAAATGTTAAATATAGGTCCACTTTTTCTGGTAGCCCCCATATAACGGTACCTCCTAATTGACAGTATTTTGGTGGTTTTCATCGTATTTATCCGCCGAATTAGCTGTAATTTAGTATTTTGAGTTCTTAATAGGTACCAAATCTCTCCACAAAAAATTATGGATATAGGTCAATTTTTTCGGGTAGCCCCCATATAAGGGTACCCCCAATTTTCGATATTTTGGGGTTCTTGAGCGCGTTTTTCAACCGAATTTGCTGAAATTTGGTATTTTGTAGTCGTATACCCTTTTTGGGGTAGTCCCCATATAACCCCCTTTTTATATTAAAATTGTTATTTGATTTGTTCTGCGTTTTAAGTTTGGTTCTAAGTCTCTGTTGTAATCATTTCCCCTGCGAAGGATAGCAAGATAAAAAATTGGAACCTAAGGTTCAATAATGAACTATAGCCACATTTAGACCAAGCCCCTGTGTGTAGGTTCCAGAAGGAGTGGGCCGATATTCCCCATCTTCGAAGTTGAACTAGTTTTGAAGAAATAATAAGATGGGAAAAGTTTGGATGAAACCTTAATTTTCTGAAACGAATTTGGTCCAAAGAAACATGGGGTCTAGAACCATGAAACACATTTTCATCGTGTTAAAGTGTATACATACTCATTAGCCATAAGGCTGAGGGTATAATTATCCATTAAAATTGTCTGAAATTTGTATTATAGTTTACATAATCCGTTTTTAAAAATGTCGGTATAGGTCCACTTTTTGGTATGTTCCTATATTTTCATTTCTAGTACCTGTCAATATATCTATGGTGGAGGGTATCCAAAGTACGGCCCGTTATAGTTATCTGATTTATTCCGTGTGTTGGGGTTAGGTAGTCGTTACGGGGAATAGTCAATTATTACCCTCCAAAGACTATTTAGACATCTGTTGTAGGCATTCCGCCTTCTAAAGATATTGTGATAAAAGAAAACTCAAACATGATGATAATGGAATATATCTGCATACATTTAGGTATCTCCTCAATATAGTGATACATCCTGAAGGAAATAATTGAGATAAACAATTAAAATATTGGGTTCAATATTGGCATATACAGGTCATTAATTAGGCATAGCCCTCATATAATTATATTCCCAAATATTCACTATTTCCTACACTATGTAATCAATATGCCCTTTAGGGCATAGCCTAATATAACTTTGTAATCTAAATTGTATTAGTTTGAGGATTTTATACTCTACCATGCGTTATCAGTATCAGTCCACTTTTTGGATCTTACAGATTTTAGGAAAAATCCCCATTAAAAATTTTCGAAGTTTGTATTTGGTGTACATAATGGTTTACATAAGTCGGTTTGTAGAATTATCGGTATATGCCCACTTTTTGGTATGTTCCCTATATTTTCATTGCATGTATCTGTCAGTATAACTATGGTGGAGTGTATACAAAGTTCGGCCCGCCCGAAATTATATATTTTTATATTTCCATATCCAAAAATGTGCGAGTCACTGTGCAATTTGAACGGCATTAAAATTTGTTTTGTTTCCTCCTCTTCTTCAAATAAATATAGAAATTGCGTAGAATGTCATTTCACAACTAATTGTATTCAGTATATTTTATTATATTTTTCATTTTCACTTTTTTTTAATTTTTTCTATTATGAAAAAAATTACCTTCTATAAAATAATCCAATATTACAATTTCTTGTTGTTGTTGGTATACAAAATTAGGTCACATACGTTGATTACATATAAAACTGAACATATTCTCTTTTTTTAGATTACAGACTGATTTCAATACAAAACATATCACGTTTTCATTTCCACTTGAAAATACTTTTTTCTTTTTAATAACATTAATAAGCATTTTTTTTATTAAACTATATATTATTTTGTTTATTTAATTATTAATTTTCACAATATTTGTTCAAGATTTTGTTTTTTGGTAAATCGTAATAATTTCTTCTTTATTTCTTTCGTTTTTGTTATTTCTTTAAAATATTTGTTCGTTTGCCATCTAAATCTCGTTTAATACTGTGGAATGGGTTGTTACTCACCTGTTTGTTGCGGCTGTTTGGGCGTTCTAGCCCTACCTTATCACTTCCAGTCCATTCCAATCGCATAGATAAGATAAGAGGTATTCGTAAAGGCACTATGCACAGGCACTGCCTGCCACTCAATACCAGAAATATCAATGATAAAGAGTAACAGTTTTCGGATTATTAAATAGAGCAAAGTTTTTTTTTTTTTTGTTTTTGTGCTTTTGAAATTTTCTTTACATTCTGAAATAACAATAAAAAACAGCAATGTCTAAGTTCCAATAGCTATGGTAGTGCATTGTAAATGCGAGACAAAAACTAATTTAATTCTAATATATACAGTGACTCAAATGTGCATATTGGTGTCGGTATAGGTGTAATTTGTCAAATAGCTGATGTTTCTATAATGTTTTAAATAAAGTTTGCGGTGTATTGAAGTAAAATTAATTAGCAAAAGGCTCATAATCAGCCAAGCACAGAAAATATTACATTTGGTCCTATGTCCCAAAGACTATATTCCTGTCCTATATCGTTGAGCCGTTTAAACCCCATTTTAGAATTCGGGGATAATTAAAGTAGATGCCGGAAGTAAATGACATTGCGAAGATCACAACCGAAACCAATTAAAGGATGTACAAAAGTCTGACGTTGCAATGTATTTTATACCGTACACCATCTTTGAAATTTAGAAGGTGTGGTCTAAGAATATTATCGTAAAGTATAAGAAATTAAATATGCTCTATATATCCATTTGAATAATATAGGGTTATCCCTCTCGTGATGAATGAAGTAAACGTAAATACAATACATATAAATTAAAAATAACATTACGAGAGCAGTTCGGAAAGTTCTTAGCCTAGCACAAAAATCGAAGTATAAACAGAAAAAAAGTTTGATCGCATAAAATTTCTACCTTCGGATGAGTATTACACTGAAACCGTACATACCACTTACACAAAATATATATCAAATTACTGAGTGCAACAATGATAAAATTAATTTTTGTAAATGCGTGATACATAAGGGACGTACTCCTCATTGTGTATGCTTTCACTTTGGCACGAAGGCCGTATAATAAAAGGCTTAGTCACTAATCGAGAAAAACATGAAAAAATGTATACACATTTTATCTGTGGTACAGGGTATTATGTCTTTGTGCATATGTTTGTAACAGATAGATCCATGGTTCCTTTTGAGAATATGCATGGAATCGCTTTCTGAATCGATTTATTTATTTTTGTGAACAAAGTACAGGTCGCATTTATGATCAGATTTAGATGAAATTTGGCACAGGTCACTAATTTAGTCCAAGTACGAAACCCAATTGAAATTGAAAACAAGTGGAAAAGCGTTAAGTTCGGCCGGGCCGAACTTTGGATACCCTCCACCACAGGAATACTGACAGGTGTTTGAAATGAAAAAGTGGACCGATATTTATAATTTTTAATAGAGATATTTGGTACCCCATAAGAACCCAATGTACCAAATTTCAGCGAATTCGGTTGAAAATGGCGCTCATGAACCTCAAAATACCGAAAATTGGGGGTGCCCTTATATGTGGGCTACCAGAAAAAGTGGGCCGATATTTATAATTTTTAGTAGAGATATTTGGTACTCAATAAGAATCCAATGTACCAAATTTCAGCGAATTCGCTTGATGAGCGCGCTCAAGAACCCCGAAATACCGAAAATTGGGGGGTTCCCTTATATGGGGGATATCCGAAAAAATTGACCTATATTTATAATTTTTGGTGGAGAGATTTGGTAATTACTAAGAACTCAAAATACTAAATCACAGCCAATTCGGTGGAAAAATACGATAAAAACCCCCCAAAATACTGAAAATTAGGAGGTACGTTATATGGGGGCTTCAAGAAAAAGTGGACCTAAATTTATAATTTTTTTATGGATACATTTACTTCCCAATAAGAACCCAATGTACCAAATTTCAGCGTATTCGGTTGAAAAACGTGCTCAAGAACCCCAAAATACCTAAAATTGGGGGGCACTGTTATATGGGAGCTATACCTAAACGTGGACCAATAAATTCTATCTTCGAACTTGACCTGCCTGCAAACATAAGACAAACCTATGCAAAATTTCAGCACCCTATCTCAATTCCTTCAAAAGATAGCGTGATTACAACAGACGGACGGACATGGGCAGATCGTCTTAGAATTTTACCCTGATCAAGAATATATATACTTTATAGGGTCGGAAATGAACATAGAAACGATTTTAGGTAAATGGCGCACCAAACTTCCAATATTTTTCCAATGGAAACAACATTTCACACTGCGTACTGTATTAGGTCAAGTTTAATGTATGTGAAGTTTTGTTGAAATCGGTTCAGATTTAGATATAGCTCCCATATATAGTTTCGTCCGACTATAGGTAAATGGTGCACCAAACTTCCAATATTTGTCAGATTGGGACAAAAATTTGCTCGGCCTACTGAATTAGGTCCTTTTTGATATTTATACATTTTTGATGAAATCGGTTTAGATTTAGATATAGCTCGCATATCTAGTTTCGTCCGATTTTAGGTAAATAGTACACCAAACTTCCAATGTTTTTCCGATTAGAACAAAATTTTATAAAGTGTACAAAATTAGGTCCAGTTTGTACGTGAAGTTTTGATGAAATCGGTTCAGTTTTAGATGCATACTGAATTAGGTCCTTTTTGATATTTATGAAGTTTTGTTGAAATCGGTTCAGGTTTAGATATACCCCACATATATAGTTTCGTCAGATTTTTGGTAAATAAGACAAAATTTTGCACAGTGTCCTGAAATAGGTCCCTATTAATGTATGTGAAGTTTTGTGTAAATCGATTCAGATTAAAATATATAGCTCACATTCATTGTTTCGTCCGATTTTATGTAAATTGTGAAACTATCTCCCAATATAAGTCGGATTGAGACAACATTTTGCATATTGTACAGAAATTTGGAAGAGGTGAGATTTGAATGAGTGTATTAAAGCTGCAAAAATCGGTTTAGATTTAGGTATACCTCTCATACATACAGGATATTGTATATATTAGCATCTCTTGTATATACCCAAAGTGGTGAGGAGAGGGCCCCCTCCGACTTTTGAACTTTCTTTACTGGTTTTACATTAACGTAGACCCAATATCATGAAAAGTTTACAATGACAGATCTGACAATCCGAAACTGTTAAATTTTTCTCATATATATATATATTTATCGATTTATGCATGTCCGTCTGTCCGTCCGTCCGTCCGCCCATGTATTTTTGTTAATAAAGTACAGGTCGCATTTATGATCCGATTTGGATGAAATTTGGCACAGGTCACTTAATTGGCCCATGGACGAACCCTGTTGAAATTGGGAAAAATCCGATTCAGATTTACATATAGCTCCCATATAAATCTCCGTTCGCTTTAAGGTAAATGGTGTACCAAAGTCCCTATATATCTTTCGATTTGCATGAAATTTGGTATAGCGTAATGAATTAGGTCTAGAATGATGTGTGTTAGCTCCCATATATATCTTCGTTCGATTTAAGGTAAATGGTGTTCCAAAGTCCCTATATATCTTTTGATTTGCACGAGATTTGCATAGCGAAATGGATGAGGTTTAAAATGATGTGTGTTAAGTTTCCTGAAAATCGGTTCAGATTTAGATATAGCTTCCATATATATTTTCGTCCGATTTAAGGTAAATGGTGTACCAAAGTTCCTACATATTTTTCGATTTGCACGAAATTTGGCATAGCGTACTTAATTAAGTCTAGAATAGTGCACGTTAAGTTTCCTGAAAATCGGGTTGGACTTACATATGGCTCTTATATAAATTTTCGTCCGATTAAAGTAAATGGTTTACCAAAGTCCCTATACAATTTGGCATAGTGTACTGAAATGGGTCTGGAGTGATGTGTGTAAAGTTTCCTAAAAATTTGTTTTTTCTTCTGATTTTATGTAAATTGTGCACTAAAGACCCATAGTTTGTCCGATCTACACAATTTTGTACAATAAACTGTAGTTAATATAAGTTAACCTCTGTCATTCTTATTGAAATCGGTTCAGATTTTGATATAGCTTCTACATATATATTTTCGTCCGATTTTACACAAAATTGACACAAATTTTGCATAGCGTACTAAAGTTTTGAAATGTGGAATGTTTTGAAATCGGTTCAGATTTGGAGAGAGCTTCTATATATATTTTCTCCCGATTTTAGGTAATTTTGTCCCATTGTAAGAAGCAACCCTGATGCAATCTGAACAAATGAAAAATTTAGTATAGGGTGCAGAATTCGACGTCTGTTAGCATTCATCTGTTGAATATACCCAAAGTGGTGAAGGGTATCATATAGTCGGCCCCACCCGACTTTGCTACTTTCCTTACTGGTTTTTTTAATTTGGCCATTCCGATTTATTTCTCTGTGGTGTTCGGTCATAATTTTGGCCTCCAGAGCGACCAGAAAAAAATACACAAAAATGAAGTTTTTGCTACATTTCATCCCCTACATGGACAGACAGAATGATGGACGGATATACATGTCTAGATCGACACAGCTAGTCGCGATATGACCAAAAGGTGGTGTTATGAAATTTTGTCTAGCCTCCGGATTTGATTCAAGAATGACGAGCTGATATTTTGATAAAAATCGGTTTAGATTTTTAGGGGGAATAAAAAAAATTCACATCAGTTTCATAATTGTTTTATTATTAATACAAGCATAGGCCCGCTACGTTGTTAGCGGAATTTTTGTGTAGTTAAAATAAAAAAGCTACACAATATACTTTTTATATTTTAATATTTACCATAAATTTGAACTATTTCAAATAATGATAGGTCCTATATCTTATTTTTTTCAAGAAAATCTCAGATTTTACTCCGAATTTCTTTGGAACAGATACGTTGATACGTTATTCTACTAAATCGAGTACAACATATGATTATTATTATTACTTTCTCTATCCTCCCGATGGACCAATGCACATAGTTCGTTTTTTAATTTTTTTGGTCATTTAGGTAATTTCATGCTAATGGTAAATTATGTAGTACGTTTTAGTAATTGTGTACCCTTATAATACGAATTTATAATATAATATTTTGCACAGCGGATCATTTATTATACAGAGACCTGCCTTTATAGGGAAGATTTCCATTAAAATTGCAGAAATTTAGAAATTTATTTACGTGTTACAAAAGTATGGTTTAAAACATCATTGGAAATAAATATCAGTACTGTTACGACAGAAATTTTAGTAACATTTGCATTTAAAAATGCCAACAATTTAGTATTCACTTATTTGTGTATGAAGTCTCGTCCATTTTTCACTATATCGGAAGTTTAAACCAAAGTTCAAAGTTGTACTTTCTAATACAAATTTTCGAAAAAAAAACATAAAAAATTTGAGGACTCTACCTCTAGTCGTTCTGTCGTTTACAATATTTAGTACAGCGCAAATGTCCAACAAAAATGCGAAAAGCATTTTTTCATAGAAAAAACCTTACACCAAATTCTATATCCACCCGTAATGTTTTGTACTTTTTAGTATATTTTAGAACTTAATTCTTGAAAATATATATATATATATATATGTATAAATGATTATTGTCATAATTGTCAGAGTTAAGTATTTTATTTATAACAGGATCCTATTTTTGTATTGAGTATTTGCTAGTACCGTGAGTAAAATTTACAAACTTTTTGGCGAAAAAGATTTGTTTATAGAGCATGTCGCTCTATTAGTTATAGTCTAATACTACATTTCAGATTTCAATTTCTATCTTTTCCATTATAATTTTATATTTTGTACCATTTTAGTACTAATTTCAAAAGTATATTACTGTCTAGCATAGTACTGATAATAGTTAAATCTACGTACCGCGTTACATATTTTCATTTCTTCCGTTTCTATTATACTACAGTATTTAGTAAATTTTAGTACTAATTTCAAAAAAATTATGCGTGACATTCTGTTTTAATGTAATCTACATACTAAATTTCAGATTCTTATTTCTACCTGTTGCACTGTATTTTATTATTTGGTACTTTTTATCACCACTTTATTACTTATTTTCAAAAAATGAAATGCATAGCATTCTATTTGTAATAGATAATCCATATGCGAAGTTTCACATTTGTATCTCTATCGGTTATATTGCAATATAATATTTACAACTTTTTAGTACATTTTTGTATTAATTTCCAAAAATAAGTTGGCCCATCATTCTGTTTGTAATAGCTTAAGTTACATACATTTTTCAGATATATATCCCTACCTTTTCCATCGTTCTATAATATTTAGTACTTTTAGTACTAAGTTACTAAATTTGTTCACACATTCTGTGTACCAAAGCTGTGTACCAAATTTTACAGTTCTACTTCCAACCCTTCAGTTTCAGTACTTTTTAGTACCATTTTAGTATTGTTTTTCAAAAATATTTTTGCTAATCATTATATTTGTATTAGCTTAAGCTACATACCAAGTTTCAAATATGTATATATAACAATTCCATACAAATATAATATTTAGTACCTTTTAGTACTAAATTCAAAATTTTTTTCACACATATTACTTCGCTTATCCTATGCAAAGCTGCATACCAAATTACAGAGTTCTACATGTAACCGTTTCCGCGTAATACAGTTTTAGTACTTTTTAGAACCATTTTAGTACTAATTTCCAAAAAATATTATTGCACCTCATTTTATTTGAAATTGCATAAAGCACATATCAAGTTTCTGATATGCATCTCCACCAATTCCATTAAATACATTATTTAGTACTTTTTAGTACATCTAAGTACTAATTTCACACATTCAAGTCCGCTCGTCATAGACAAAGCTTCGTGCCAAATTTCAAAGTTCTACATCTAACCATTCCCGTGTAATACAGTTTTTAGTACTTTTTAGTACCTTTTAGTACGAATTTCCAAAAACCCCGCCTTATCACACGCCTACTCACCAAACCCTACCTACATGCCAAATTTCAAATTTCTAGCTTTAGCAGTTTCGTCTGGGCGTTGATGATCAGTCAGTCACTTATAACGCAACTCTTTTATATATATAGATTTAAACAATTAAGCTGAACGGAAATTGGTCTACAACGGATATATTATTCGGTTCGTTTCACACAATGTAATAACATTGTAAATTGTAAGTTATTTTAATCAAAATCTTTATGAAATTAATTGATTTGTATGTGGTTAGGTACTATTATTAACCAATTTGTAGTTATGAAGTTATTGAGAAAATCCGCTCCCATTATTGCTGTGTAGGGCAAATAAATACGAAAATAATTACATTCTAATAACTCGACACGACAAAACATAAATTGCCTCAGATAATTAGTCTATTTAATAATATGAACATTTCCTAAAACAAAATATGGAAATTGATTTCATCGAATAGTTTAGTGATTTATTTTGTACCAAATGCGTCTCTGGCATATTTTATTATTATTAATGTGGCTCTATATACACGTGTGTAGTTATTATATTCAAATGTTTTAATTTTTTTTTTAAATTTTAAATAAAATAAATTATTTTTATTTTTTTCAGAGTTATCGCGGTGAAGTCCATTTAAAATTTACAAATTTGGAATGTGATCCCAGTCCGAAATATTTTCATAATTGTAGTTGTCGCCTGAAGGCTGTTAATCGTTACAAAACAGTGTCGTTTATGAAAACATTTATCAAGGATGTCTTACGAAATATATCCGTAAGTTAATGTGGCAGTGGGTATGGATTTAAAGAGACTTTTATGGTGCATTTCAGGGGACCTTGAACACGTCTTTCTTCCAAATTGACCGTTATATTATATTTTGGATTGTCGTTGAGTAGAAAACATCTCTACCAAAAACTATCCTTATTGGGCCTAGTTTCTGCGTAGCCCACATATAATGTTACCCCTATTATTCGTAAGTTTTAAGGGGTTTGGAACTTTTTTCAAGCAAATTAGTTCTAATTTCAACATTCTGGTTTTCATGTGCTTATGTGTTTGTATAGCTCCTTTATGAGGGTCCCTATCCATTTTCGAAATTTTGAAGGCTTTAGCTGCATTTTCCAACCTCTAAGGCTTACATGATTCATAAAGGCTAACATACCTCCAAATAGGGATGCCGCCTCATTTTCAATATTTTGAAGCTTTCACCCGCATTTTCTCATTGTGGTAGTCTGAATTTGGCAGCCCGGAAAATTTATATAGCATATAGTAAAGGTACGGCCAATTTTGTGCATTATTAATTTTTTAACGAAATTTTCACGTAGGGAGGGTAAAAAATTAGGTTCCAGCCGAATTTAACTACGTTTTATTTGTGGCTTTCATTAGGCATTCCTGACAAATTAAACACTTCTTCCAAGTAAATCATCAATGTAGGTATGCTGAAGGTTACTCAACCGTATGTTGAGGGTTAATTACCTTTTGTCTTTCCCACTGAAATGACAAAGATTTTACAGATTTGGTGGGTTAATCAAAATTTATTGGAATTTTTATACCCTTCACCAAACTGTGGTATTATGTTTTTGTGCAAATGTTTGTAAGAGGCGAGAGGAAACGAGATATACATATGGGTCCTTTTGAGAATATGCATAGAATCACTTTCTGAGTCGATTTATGAATGTGCAGCCGTGCGTCTGTCTGTCCACGTATTTTGGTGAGCAAAGTACAGATCGCATGTATGATCCGATTTGGATGAAATTTGGCACAGGTCACAAAGACGAACCCCATTAAAATTGGAGTAAATCGGTTCAGATTTAGATATAGCTTCGATATATAATTTCGTCCGATGTTCTGTAAATGGTACAATATTGGACCGATTTAGACAACATTTAGCACACTGTACTGAATTAGGTACTGATATATGTATGCGAAGTTTTGTTGAAAAAAGTTCAGATTTAGATATATCTCCCATACATAGTTTCGTCCGATTTTATGTAAATGGAGCACCATTCTGCCAATATTGGTTCGATTGAAATAAAATGTTGCACAGTGTACTGAATTATGTCCAGATTAATATATGCGAAGCTTTGTGGGAATAGGTTCAGATGTAAATATAGCTCACATATACAGTTTCGTTCGATTTGATGCACCATACTACCAATATATGTCCGATTGAGACAAAATTACGCATAGAGTATTGAAGTTACTACAAGTTGCCATCCCTGAAGTTTTGTTGAAATGAGTTCAGGGTTCAATATATATTTAGTCCCATTTTATGCAAATGGTGCACTATAGATTCTGTTCTATTTGCACGATATTTTGTTGTTGAAATCGGTTTAGATGTAGTTATAGCTCCCACATATATTTTTGTCCGATTTTATGAAAATGGTACAAATGAAAGAACTTATGTCTGTTAGCCTTACATGAAATATTGCGTAGCGTATTGGATTGTAGACTTTTCAGGTTTAGATGTAGCTTCCATATGAATATTCATCAGATTTCATCAAAATTATGTAAAAATTTTGTGTCGAGACACATTTTGGATAGGGCACTGTGCTGCAGAATACGATTGCTTCATAACGTCCATTTATATATAGCACCAAACATATTTTGCTCGATTTCATAAAAATGATTGAATGCAATTTTTCATAAATTTCAAATTGGTATGTGTATTTCACACAGCTAATTTCGTCCGATTCCTTTTCAATGGCTCCCAAAGATGCTATGCCTATTCTGTCTACAGGATATGGTGAAGGTTATCATATAGTCGGTCCGACTTTTGAACTTTCCTTACTCGTTCAATATATTTAATGTGCTGTATTTTGAAAGGTCCTAGCTAAATTGTTCAACCGAATTGGCTGTAAATAGGATAAAACCCCTTCTGGTGTTTTAAAAGGCGTAGAGAGTTTAAAAAGGCGTAGCACCGGTCCTTCGAATTTCTGTCTTCTATGTTTTAAATGATCTAGGCTGAGTTATTCCATTTAAGGGAACCCCCCTTCTCAATTCTTTTTTTTTATTTTTAAGATTTTAAATGGGCTGGTAAATGAATACCAATGATTATTAAGTTTTGTAACTTTGCACATATATATTTAAAGATTTCAAAAGTTAGAAAAATAATTTACAAAAAATTTTTGTTGTTGTTTTTTGTGATCAAAGAAAAGTCCTTATTTTTGATGGCGGGAATGATAACTCCTCACTGCAACATCGGAATCCGAAAATTCCAACGGTGTTAGAAAGAGAACATGTATCGCTCTTGTATGAACTAGGATTATTGACTTCGCACAACAATTAACAAAATGGCGGAACTTTGAAAAAAGTTTGGAAAACCGCCTATTTTTGACCACAAACTAAGTTAAAAAACCAGTGAGCGGAGCAGTATAGCCGGACGGGGCCGACCATACGATACCCTACACAACTCTAACATTCTGCGGATTTTTATTCCGAGCCTAGGCAACATTTCGTGATACTAATATTCAATACAGTCCTTCTAATTACTTGTCTATATTCTCATCAACCTGGGTTGTGTTGTAATGTTCGAAAAAATCCAAAATCGTTTAATTTTCGGTCCACTTCATCCCAAAATTATTATCTGATCGTCACCGAAAATTATAGGCGTCGTCCTTGGGTGCTGCACAAAGCTATAATACCCTGACAACATAGTTGTGTAGGGTATAATAAGGAAGTTCTTCACCCATTGGCTTTATCCTAGTTCACACGAGAGCTATACACTACCAGAGAAACGTGTCAAAATTTGGAACCGATTGGATTATTAGTTTTTGAGTTATCGTGCCCGCCATTCGTAAAACACTGTTTCGAGAAAAATGCGTTTAAAGTTTGAGAATCACTGTTGCCGTCACTTGATGCTGGCACAATAAATCGGCTATATCTTCAAGAGTTCATGAGATTTTTACTTGAAATTTTGTAGCGACATTCTAGAATTAGAGTAGATTCGAATTAAATAAAAAAAAAATTACAACGAGAATGGGGGGTCCCCTTAATTCAGTTATTTCAGGTTCAAAGATTGCATTACCGCACTAGCACGATTTGTTTGTTATTGTTGTAAATTGATTTTCTTTTGTTGTACATTGATTTTTTTTGTTGTACATTGATTTTTTTCTCTTCCAGGTAAATATCGTTTTGTACAATCGCAATGACGTTAAAGTGTATAGACCGTATTTAGTGAATGTGACCCAAAATGTATGCGAATTCCTTGATAAAAGGAAATCCAATTTCTATATGAATATTTTTATGAAATTTCTAAGTCAATATTCCAATGTGAATCATTCGTGTCCATATAGGGTAAGACTAGAATATTTATGTCCGAATTTTTATTTTTTATTTATATATATTTTGTTTTTATTACAGGGCTACCTTATTATGGATAATGTCTATGTTGATGAAAGTCACGATGTAATTGCTAGATTAGTATCAAATTTTTTTCATACATCTTATAAAATTGTATTCAAATTCTATGAAGGATATCCCATGGACTATATTGGTCGAGTGGTCTATACGATTGAAGTGATTGAAACGAAAAAATCAAAAGGCAAATAAAATTATTTTATTTAAAATAAATAAATAAATATAAAAAATCAATTAAAGAATATTTGCTAAAATGCATTTTTTATTTTATTTTTTTTAATTTCATAAAAAATCAAATTAAATATATCAAAAATAATCATTAACAGAAAGAAATTAATATAAAGTTTAATCTATGTTAATTATTCAAAAGTCAGTGTCACAGCAATTTTATTCGACAGTATATTGTTATTAATTCTACGGAGCGAACATGATTCGATTTAAACTATTATTAATTCTGGTGGCATTAATTATAAATATATTTATGCCACTACAGTCGAATTCGGTTAAGCGAAAACGGCTAATTTCAGAAAAAATAATTTCTCTTAAGCAGGATTTTCAATTAAGAGAACTCCGGATAAGCGAAAGTCGTTGAGCTTAAACGAAGTTTTCAATCAATATCTGAAAAATCGTGAAATGTATAAATCATATTATAAAATGATTTGAGTAAGACCTTATTTTTTCGTAGACATTAGCTTGGGTGGTTGGAAAAATGTGCAATATAATTTTAGGGCTGCACATAGAAATTTTAATGAATTTCGTCGCCCTTAAAAAATGATATTTTTTCTCTTAAACGGTGCTCGTTTCATATAGATTTGTGATTTTTCAACAAAAAAGTCTTTCTCTTATACAGATTTTCAATTAACCGGGTTTTCTTTTAAGCGAAGCTAAGTGTTTGAAAATTCATCCGAAATATTAGTTTAAAATTTTTTGTTTCAATTAACCGATTTTTTCGATAAACCGGCGTTCGCTTACCCGAATTCGACTATATATATACACTGTTATTTTATTGATTTTTATACCCTTCACCACACTGTGGTACAGAGTATTATGTCTTTGTACATAGACATATGGTTCCTATTGAGAATATGCATAGAATCACTTTCTAAGTCGATTTATGCATGTTAAAAAATTGATACCAGTAAGGAAAGTAGAAAAGTCGGACGGGGCCGACTATATGATACCCTTCATCACTTTGGCATATTCAACAGATGAATCCTAACAGACGTCGAATTTTTGAAGGACCATTAACATAAAAATGGATCCAAAAACATGTCATTCTGCCACCTATACTAAATTTTTAATTTGGTCAGATATAGGGTTGCTTCTTATGTTATAGTAATTTGAGTACGTAGTGCAATATTTTGTTGTTATTTATAACCTACCTCTAGGTTTTACTAACTTCAGTACGTTGTGCAAACTTTGTATCAATTTGGCGTTAAATCTGAAGAAAATATATATGTAGAAGTTATATCAAAATCTGAACCGATTTCAATGAGACTTGGCAGAGATTAACTACAGTTCATTGTACAAAATTGTGTGGCAATCGGACACACAAGTGCGCAATTTACATAAAATCGGAAGAAAATATATATGGGAGATATATCTAAATCTTGACCGCTTTTCAGAAAACTTAACACACATCATTCTAGACCTAATTCGTTGAGCTATACCAAATTTCGTGTAAATCGGAAGATATGTAGGGACTTTGGTGCACCATTTAAATTAAATCAGACGAAAATGTGTATATGGGAGCTATATCTACATCTGGACCGATTTTCAGGAAACTTAACACACATTATTCTAGACCTAATTCATTATGCTATTCCAAATTTCGTGCAAATCGAAAGACAAATAGGGACTTTGGTACACCATTTCCATTAAATCGGACGAATATATTGGATCTATATCTAAATCTGGACCGATTTTCAGGAAACTTAACATACATCATTCAAGACTCAATTCAGTATGCTGTGCCAAATTTTGTGCAAATCAAATGATAAATTGGGACTTTGGTACACCATTTACATTAAATCGGAGGACTATATATATATATATATGGGAGCTATATTTGAATCTGGACCGATTTTCATGAAACTTAACACACGTCATTCTAGACCGAATTCAGTACGCTGTTCCAAATTTCGTGCAAATCGGATGATATATAGAGACTTTGGTACACCATTTTTATTAAATCGGATGGAAATATATATGGGAGCTATATCTAAATCCGGACCGCTTTTTTCCAATTTCAATAGGGTTCGTCATTATGCCAAATAAGAGACCTTTACCAAATTTCATCCAATTCGGATTATAAATGCGACCTGTGCTTTGTTCACAAGACGGACGGACGGACGGACTTGCCTAAATCCACTTAAAAAGTGATTCTTTGCACATTGTGGTGAAGGTTATAAAAAATCGGCTCAGATTTAGATTTTAGCTTCCATAGTTTAGTTTCGTCCGATTTTAGGTAAATGGCGCACCAAACTTCCAAACTTTAAAACAACATTTCGCACAGCGTACTGTATTAGGTCAAGTTTAATGTATGTGAAGTTTTGTTGAAATCGGTTCAGATTTAGATATAGCTCGCATATATAGTTTCGTCCGATTTTAGGTAAATGGTGCACAAAACTTCCAAATTGTTTTCCGCTTGAGACAAAATTTTGCACAGCGTACTAAAATAGGTCCCTATTAATGAATGCGAAGTTCTGTGAAAACGGTTCAGATTTTGATATAGCTCCCATATATAGTTTTGTACTAAAATAGGTCCCTATTAATGTATGTGAAGTTTTGTGTAAATCGATTCAGATTAAAATATATAGCTCCCATTCATTGTTTCGTCCGATTTTTTGTAAATTGTGAAACTATCTCCCAATATTAGTCGGATTGAGACAACATTTTGCATATTGTACAGAAATTTAGAAGAGGTGAGTTTTGAATGAGTGCATTAAAGTGGCGAAAATCGGTTTAGATTTAAGTATACCTCTCATACATACAGTATATTGTATATATTAGCATCTCTTGTGGTGCCGAAAGTGGTGAAGAGAGGGCCCCTCCGACTTTTGAACTTTCTTTACTGGTTTTACAATAACGTAGACCCAATATCATGAAAAGTTTGCAATGACAGATCAATAAATCCGAAACTGTTAAATTTTTCTCATATAATTTAATAACTCCTGGCTTAAAAAGCGGTGAACCTCGGCTTCAGCTATATTAAAAATTTGGCAAAATTGCCAATATATATATATATATATATATATATATATATGTTTTTTTTTTTAAATTGGTCATTCCGACTTATTTCTCTGTGGTGTTCGTTCATAATTTTGGCCTCCAGAGCGACCAGAAAAAAATACAAAAATGAAGTTTTTGCTACATTTCATCCCCTACATATTAACCGATCCTTAACAAAAACAATAGCGGTCTTTAGAAAGAACCCATTCTACATGAAAATTTTCGTGGCGATTGGTCCATAACTGTGGCCTGTATCGTGTTTACAGTTTATAATGGATAGACAGAAGGATGGAGGGATATACATGCCTATATCGACACAGCTAGTCGAGATATGACCAAAAGGTTGTGTCATGAAATTTTGCCTAGCCTCCGGATTTGAAGAATAACGTGCTGAAAGTTTGATAAAAATCGGTTTAAATTTTTAGGGGGAATAAAAAAAAAACATTTCACATCAGTTTCATAATTGTTTTATTATTAATGTTTGAAATAATGTATGCGTAGAAACAATTAAGCTGAACGGAAATTGGTCTACAACGAATATAGTATTCGGTTCGTTTCACACAATGTAATAACATTGTAAATTGTAAGTTATTTTAATCAAAATCTTTATGAAATTGATTGATTTGTATGTGGTTAGGTACTATTATTAACCAATTTGTAGTTATGAAGTTATTGAGAAAATCCGCTCCCATTATTGCTGTGTAGGGCAAATAAATACGAAAATAATTACATTCTAATAACTCGACACGACAAAACATATACACGTGTGTAGTTATTATATTCAATTGTTTTAATTTTTTTAATTTTAAATAAAATAAATTATTTTTATTTATTTCTAGAGTTATCGCGGTGAAGTCCATTTAAAATTTACAAATTTGGAATGTGATCCCAGTCCGAAATATTTTCATAATTGTAGTTGTCGCCTGAAGGCTGTTAATCGTTACAAAACAGTGTCGTTTATGAAAACATTTATCAAGGATGTCTTACGAAATATATCCGTAAGTTAATGTGGCAGAGGGTATGAATTTAAAAATACTTTTATGGTGTATTTCAGGGGTGTTTAAACACGCGTTTCGTCCAATTGACCGTTATTTTATTTTGGATTGTCGTTGAGTTGAAAACATCTCTACCAAAAACTATCCTTATTGGGCCTAGTTTCTGCGTAGCCCACATATAATGTTACCCCTATTGTTCGTTATTTTTGGGGGTCTTGGTACTTTTTTTCAAACAAATTAGTTTTAATTTCAACTTTCGGGTTTTCATGGGCTTATGTGTTTGTATAGCTCCTTTATGAGGGTCCCTATCCATTTTCGAAATTTTGAAGGCTTTAGCTG
This sequence comes from Musca vetustissima, assembly GCF_032173495.1. Lineage (NCBI taxonomy): Eukaryota > Metazoa > Arthropoda > Insecta > Diptera > Muscidae > Musca > Musca vetustissima. The sequence goes on from NW_026884218.1 coordinate 112,113, forward strand.
CATTTTCCAACCTCTAAGGCTTACATGATTCATAAAGGCTAACATACCTCCAAATAGGGATGCCGCCTCATTTTCAATATTTTGAAGCTTCCACCCGCATTTTCTTATTGTGGTAGTCTGAATTTGGCAGCCCGGAAAATTTATATAGCATATAGTAAAGGTACGGCCAATTTTGTGCATTATTAATTTTTTAACGAAATTTTCACGTAGGGAGGGTAAAAAATTAGGTTCCAGCCGAATTTAACGACGTTTTATTTTTGGCTTTCATTAGGAATTCCTGACACATTAAATACTTCTTCCAAGTAAATCATCAATG
>NW_026884219.1:0-113958 GCF_032173495.1 Musca vetustissima
TCGTTCCTGTCCGACTTTATTGCTTTACTTACTGGTTTTTTTAAAGGTATCGACATGTGATCTAAAAATCGTATTAATGCCGAAATCCGTTTCTGAACCCACAAAACTGGTAAAACATTGAACCAAATTAAAGAGAACACAAAACAAAATGGCGTTCTCTTTGTAAACTTTTTACTCAAAAAATTTGTCCGAATGTTTTAGAACTTTTTACTCGAAAAATGATAAACAGGAATGCCAACTCCTGATTGGCTGTAATGTTGATTTTGAAGTATTGCCATCTGATTTTGGCACATTTACTAGATTTGCATTCTCGAACTTTTCAAATTATTTTGTACTCTGAGAGAGATTTTGAAATGTTTCCTTTTAACTAGATTTACTGTTAAAAAAAGTACTGGAACATTGGTAAGAGATATATATCTGTTGGTAACACCAAATTTTATTCGAATTTAAAATGTTAATTGTAAAACCACCAGTAGCAGAACTATTAATCCCAGTGAAAAATACATTTTACATCTGTCGTTGATTTCGAACATTAAATCTCTCAAGGCAACTGCTTCGGGTTCTGAAAATGCCTCGGGTCCATGATAATCCGTTTCACACGGATCAAATGAGCTGCCAGTATGTGCCCAATAAAAATCAAAATTACGATTTAGATCAACACCCAGACATCGAGAGTAGCCCTCTGGATCTGGTTGTCTTGTTTTACGCCAAAACCTGTCATACTGATGCGAATATTCATAACCATCAGGATTTACCACCGGCCATATTAGCCAATCATACATTTCCAATTCGCGTTGATAAAATGTTGAATTTTCCACCAATTGTTGTATGGCATATAATGCTGTGGCATGGGATATCCATTCTCGGGCATGTATGCCGGCATCTATAAATATTAGTGGTTTCTTTGACCTCATCGTTGTTGCTTCAACTTTTTGCCTTATGTGAATGGCTTTTAAGCTACGACCCTCGTATGATTTACCTAGTTCCACAATATTCACTTGCCGGGGGAACTCCGCTGCCAACTTATCTAGGTAATTATTGATAACGTCAAAACGCTGATAGCTATGAAAATCGATAGCGTCATTTTTGTTAGGGGCGGAACGACTGGAACGCTGAAACACTTTCTCCGCCTGCATACTTGTAGCCACATTGTTATTAATAATCTTAAATGTCAGTTTGTTTTTCTTCAGATAACTCTTTATTGTCGGCATTTTAAATGGTTCTACTAGCACGCGCATGCTGTAAGCTTCTTCACCACGGCCAATGACATCTGGATGGAAATTTTCTCGGAATACTTTGTAATTTTTTGGATTTTCCAACTGAATATCGAGGATTTTGTAACTAAAATGAAAAAAAAAGTTTTAGAATTTAGCAGTTGAAATTTAGTTTGAGCTTACCCCTCATAGTTCCGATGATATGTTGTAATATTCAGACCTTCTATAAATTCGAAATGCAATATTATTCCAAATAATAACAGAAATGAAAGCGGTAAAACTCGCATTTTGCTTGCTACTCTCCGAAGATATCCACACAAATGAAAACTACTTGCAGAACATTCGATTGTAGATAATAAGTTCATGGTTATCAATTTAGTGTTTTATTGGGTGCTATTATTATATGCCGGCAAATATTCTATAGAGGAAAACGTATCAGTGGGTGTATACATTACATCATTGTTCGGAAGAGAAAATCGATGGTGAAGATTGGCAAAAAAATGATTATAATCTTCATCTATGTATTTATTTATTTCATTTTCTTTTGAATATAAAATTTAATTATACTCGACACGAATGGTTCGAATGTCCGTACGTCTACCTATTATAATTTGAAAAACAACAAATGTTGCACGTAGGTTCGGTTCTGGTCAATGGCGACACTTATAGTTGTTATGTCGTAAGGTTATTATAGATTCGTGTGGCCCCATCCCTATTGGGATGAAATGAACCAAAACTTTACTTTGTCTATTTTTCTGGTCGCTGTAGAGGCATCAATTCGGACCGAACATCACGGAATTTTACACAGAGAAGGGTGTATGACCATGGGATATGCATGACAGTTTTGATGTGTGAAATATGACAACCTTTCTATTTTATGACGTATGTATTTACTCCTGAAGAACATAGACGCGAGCAGTTTATAATATATCACAGAGGAGTGGTTGACCTTTAAAATTCTGCTAATTATGTTATTGTATACTAACATAATTGCCTACGTAGGTGTCTACGTATTTTGATTAGATTAGTATTACCATTAATGAAAACGTTTTACATGAAGTTCCGGTTATGATGAAGGACGACACCTAAAAATTATGGATTGGTGATCAATATCATCATATTTAGGAGATTGAAAGGGCCAAAAACCACTATTGTAAGCCGAAAATCACAAAATTTGCACGGGGAAATGATTTGGCCAACTATTTATTTAGGTCAAGTGTGTAAAATACCCAATCAAATGGTATTACCCGCCAATATTTACCAGATCAAATGAACCTAGTAGTTGAGTATGGTATCAAATGATCAGGTTAGTTCGATTATATCCCTTAACACCCAGTTAAAATACCTGAATCTAGAATTTTGGATATTAGGTCAGTGTTGGCGTATGATTAGGCTAGGTTATTGGCAATTCGTACAAAAATGTACTAAACGTGCTCACCGAAGTATAGACAATATTTCAACCTTAAGTTGAGCGAAGCGCACGAAACACATTCCTCACAGAACGTGAATTTTCCCCAAAAAATTTGAACGATATATAAACGTTGTTGTGGCTTAAGCCTTTTCATAATTAAATACCAAAAAATGCTAAACAAAAACCAGCAAGGAAAGTAGTAAAGTCGTACGGGCTCGACTATATGATACCCTTCACCACTTTGGGTCGAAATGAAGTTGGATACATAAACATGTCATTCTGCAACCGATACTAAATTTTTCATTTGGTCAGATATGTAAGCTACATCTAAATCTGAACCGATTTCAGGAAACTTAACACACATCATTCTAGACCTAATTCAGTGCGTTGTGCCAAATTTCGTGCAAATCTAATGTTATATAAGGACTTTGGTATACCATTTACATTAAATCGAATGAAAATATATATGGGAGCTATATCTAAATCTGGGCCGATTTTCCAGAAACTTAACACACATCATTCTAGACCTCATTCCGTGCGTTATGCCAAATTTCGTGCAAATCGAAAGATATGTAGGGACTTTGGTACACCATTTACATTAAATGGGACGAAGATATATATGGGGGCTGTATCTGAAACTGAACCGATTTTCAGCAAACTTAACACACATCATTCTAGACCTAATTCATTACGCTATGCCAAATGCAAGGACATATAGGGACTTTTGTACACCATTTACATTAAATCGGATGAAAATATATATGGGAGCTATATCTAAATCTGGACCGATTTTTCCCGATTTCAATAGGGTTCGTCCGTGGGCCAAATAAGAGACCTATGCCAAATTTCCGGATCATAAATGCGACCTGTACTTTGTTTACAATTTAACATGGACAGACAGACGGACGGACATACATAAATCGACTTAAAAAGTGATTCTATGCATATTCTCAAAAGGAACAATGTGTCTATCTCGACAAGGAGCTTTCCGAAAAATGAGGAGAACCAAGGGTACATAAAAAAATATTTGAACAAATTCTTCAAATATGTTTTTCACTCTTCAAGAACCCAAAATGCCTTCAAAATACAAATATGGCGTGTTATCCATATAAGGGGATAATTTCAAATCTATAAAATCTAGCTATATCTAAATCTGAACTGATTTTTCCCAATTACATAGGGTTCGTCCTTGGGCCAAATAAGTGACCTATGCCAAATTTCATCCAATTCGGATCATAAATGCGACCTGTACTTTGTTTACAATTTAACATGGACAGACAGACGGAATCTATATCGGGTTTTCACCCTTCTAGAACCCGGTATGTCAAAGTACTACAATTTCGTTGGAAAATGCGACTAAAATCTTCGAACTAACAAATATATTTGGAGGGTATCATGTCAAAGCGGAGACCCATATAGCACATTTCCTGAAATATAATTTTCAACCTCAAAATATTCGAAAAGACAAATTACATTTAAAATGCAAAAAAAATGGAGCATGATCTTTATATGGGTGTCATGTCGAAACAAGGACCTATACCGAACACTTTCCGTAAGGATGTTGTTCACGCGCATTTTCTTACCAAATGTTATTAAAATCGGTTCAATTTCCCGGGTAGAACCCTCATAAAGGTACCAAGAAAATTTCAGGATTTTTTTTTTGGATTCCCGTCATTTTATGCTGTAATTAAGTGTTTTGATTTATCGTTTAATACCAAATGACCCTACCAAAAATATTTAATATTTTTTATCTTCTTCTTCGGATAGCCTCATATAACAGTATAATCACGACCGTTCTTCCACTACATGGGAAAGTTTACCCACACTTTCCAAAACACTTCTAAGTTGTATTATTCCTGGTTGAGCGGTTTTTCACACCTTATTATTTCAACTTCTGTGTTCCGATAGTAGGTCATTTCTGATGACTTTAAAATATTGAATAGGAAAACATCCCAAAATGAAAAATGATTGCCCATTTTCCAGTTTAAAGATGCATGTTATGGAGTAGAACAGGTTAGACAAAAGCTGCTGTTATGCATAATTATTCCAGAATAAATCGAAGACAACCAAATGTCTACGTTCACCAACCCGACTGGTGTAGGGTGCTATGAAAAACAAAAACCAATTCAATGCATTTCAATTAAACGCCAAGAACGCTGAAACAGAAAGTATTTTAAACTCGTCGCAACAAGATGTATTTCGGCACCGGTTTCGTTTTATTAACTGCATGCCTAACGTGTTTCGTTTTTCTGTTCCGGAGGAAAGTCCAATATTGGCCGAAACGTAAAATTCTAACACCAACACATCGACATTGGTTATGGGGAAATATGACAGATTACGGTCGGCACAACTCATTTAATGATATATTCCACAAATACTACAATGAAATTCGTGCGTCTTCGCCACCTTTGCTCGGTTTATACGTATTTGTAACCCCAGTGGCTCTAATAACAGACTTGCAATTGGCCAAACGTATTCTAACAAAAGATTTCGGTTATTTTCATAATCGTGGTTTATACCATAACCCAGACGATTTGACGGGCAATCTCTTCACCTTGGACTATGATCGATGGAAAGTGTTTCGAACAAAACTCTCACCAAGTTTTACAAGTGGCAAATTGAAATCAATGTTGCCGACATTTGTTGGTGTCTCTAAAGAATTAATAAAAGTTATGAAGCTTGATATTGCGGAGGGTAATAATATTTTCGACATAAAAGATTTAATGTTACGTTTTACATTGGAAATAATTGGATCCTGTGGTTTTGGCTGTAAGACACATAGTTTACAAAATCCCAAAGATCAATTCCATCAACTCATACAGAACTCGTTTATTGGAGAACACAATGGAAATGTGACAAAACTTCTAATGATCGCCTTTCCCCGCTTGGCCCATCTGATACAACTTCAATATTTACCAGCTAATATGATACGATTTTATACAAAATTCGTAAAAGATATCTTGGATACTAGGAAAAAATCAGAAGTGCGTTATAACTACATTATTGATACCTTAAATGAAATACACATCGGAACGAGTGACCGGAAATTGACATTAACTGAAATTACGGCACAAACCTTGATATTCTTTCAAGCGGGCTATGAAACTACAGCATTCACGCTAACCTATGCCCTATACGAATTGGCAAGAAATTGTGAAATCCAGGAAAGAGCTCGCGAGGAAAGTTTTAGAGTTTTAAAGAGCCACAATGATGGCGTAACATATGAGTGCTTGAGTGAAATGAAATATCTGCAACAGGTTCTGAAAGGTATGTGGAAAAACTTGTATATACATGACACCGTAAGTTAACCTTTTATAATAGTTAAACTCTTAACCGAACTCTATTGGATATAAGTCGTACAATAGCTATTTATACCCTTCACCACACTGTGGTACAGGGTATTATGTCTTTGTGCATATGTTTGTAACAGGCAAAAATAATCGAGATAGACCCATGGTTCCTTTTGAGAATATGCATAGAATCACTTTCTGAGTCGATTTATGCATGTCCGTCTGTCCGTCCGTCCGTCTGTCCATGTATTTTTGTTAACAAAGTACAGGTCGCATTTATGATCCGATTTGGATGAAATTTGGCACAGGTCACTTAATTGGCCCAAGGATTGGAGAAAATCGGTCCACGTTTAGGCATAGCTCCCATATAAGGGTACCCCCAATTTTTCGGTATTTTGAGGTTCTTGAGCGCGTTTTTTAACTGAATTCGCTGAAATTTGGTAATTTGAGTTCTTATTGGGTAGCAAATCTCCCTACCAAAAATTATAAATAAAGGTCCATTTTTTCGGATAGCCCCCATATAAGATTACCCCCAATTTTCGGTATTTTGGGGGTTTTGATCGCATTTTTCCACCGAATTTGCTGAAATTTGGTACTTTGTGTTCTTATTGGGTAGCAAATCTCCCTACCAAACATTATAAATAAAGGTCCATTTTTTCGGAAAGCCCCCATATAAGGGTACCCCCAAATTTTCGGTATTTTCGGGTTCTTGGGCTCGTTTTATAACTGAATTCTTTGAAATGTTGTACATTGGGTTCTTATTGGGTACCAAATTACTCCACTAAAAATTATAAATATAGGTCCAGTTTTTCTGGTAGTCCCCATATAACGGTACCCCCAAATGTTTGGTATTTTGGGGGTTCTGATCGTATTTTTCGACCAAATTGACTGTAATTTAGTATGTCGAGTTCTTATTAGGTAGTACATCTCTTCACTATAAATTATAAATATTGGTCAATTTTTTCTGGTAGCCCCCAGGTTTTGAGGTTCTTGAACCAAATTCTTTTTTCTGGTACAGGGTATTATGTCTTTGTGCATATGTTTGTTTGCAAAAGGAAACGAGACAGACACATGGTTCCGTTTGAGAATATGCATAGAATCACTTTTTGAGTCGATTTAAGCACGAAATTTGGCACAGCGTAACAAATTAGGTCTTGAATGATGTGTGTTAAGTTTCCTGAATCCTGAAGATCTGACCAAATGAACAATTTAGTATCGGTTGCAGAATGACCTGTTTATGGTTCCAATTTCATTTTACTGGTCCTTTAAAAATGCGACGTCTGTTAGGATTAATCTGTTGAATATACTCAAAGTGGTGAAGGGTATCATATAGTCGGCCCCGTCCGACTTTACTACTTTCCTTACTGGTTTAAGATTGTAATTCCTTCTGCAAGGCTTCAATGGGGGAAGGACCTGCAGGTCTGAAAATGCTCTACGGATAGAAGCCATTTGATCGGTGCACCAAAAATATTAAGAGGCTAGATGTCTTTTATGAAAAACTGTTTTCTCTGCAATGCTTTTAGGGGAAAATAGGTAGTATAGTCGTTTTACAGGTATTCTCTGTATAGAAAATCTGTATTCTCTGTTAGAAAATTTGTGTACATATAATACGTTTATATAAGACCCTCTAGGGGCCTCTTTTGATGTAATAATTTCGTCTGGACTTTTATGTAGAAAATATATTCTACAGATCCTCTATAGGTTTTCTTTGGTTAGAAATACATTAAGGACGGATAAGATACCTTCTAGTCTGGATAGGAGACCTTATTCTACACCTTATATTTTACTTATATAGTTCGGCCCTATTGGCGAAAACTACAGGTCTTCTATGAAAAACCTTATATTTTATTTCTATAAGACCTCTCCTGTCCTGTAGATAGGTCCAAAAAAAGTACTAATAGTAGACATTCTACAGGTATTATCTGCATAAAAAATCTGCAACAGGGCCTTATGTGAAGAAAAACCTTTATATAAGACCATCTTCCTTACTTACTTAGCTTGCTTATTCCAGAACGGTTGTTCCATAAGCCGAGCTTAAAACTGATTTCCAATCGCGTCGGTCTTTTTCGCATTTCCTCCAATTTGAAAGACCACGTTCCAAGATGTTGTTTTCTACTTGGTCTTTCCATCTGATTCGTGGCCGTCCTCTTCTTCGGGAACAATCAGTAGGCTCGCTTTTATATGCCTTTTGAGCTGGGGCATTCCCATTCATTCACACAACATGGCCTAGCCATCGTAGTCGCTGCAGCTCAATACGACTGACTATATCGATTTTCGCGTATAAATTGTAAAGCTCGTGGTTAATTCAACGCCGTTATTCACCGTCGACGCAGATCGGCACGTAGTTCTTTCGGAGAATTTTTCTTTCAAACACCCCAAGAGCTGCCTCATCTGCGTGCGCAGGTACCCATGCTTCACATCCATATAACAGCACGGGTAGTATCAGCGTCTTGTAAAGTGTGAGTTTAGTCTGGCTGGAGTTGGCCTTGTTTCTAAACTGCTTACTTAGACCATAGTAGAATCTGTTGGCCATCACAATCCTTCTCCGAATTTCAAAACTGATGTCATTCGTTTTATTTTTGGCGGTACCAAGGTATATAAAATCTTTAACTACCTCGAAGCTGTAGTTCTCAAGTTCCACAGTTGATCCGAGTCTGCTAGACGTCTTGCGCGTTGATACCATCAGCTTGGTTTACTGCCAGACCCAATTTGTTCAAACGTGACTGTTACCGCTCCAAATGTTCGACCCATTATATCGATGTCATCGGCGTAGGCGAGTAACAAGTGTTGTTTGGTGTACAGGGTGCCATTTCAGTTCACCTTTCCGTCTCGTATGACCTTTTCCAGCAGGATGTTAAAAAGATCACACGACAAACTGTCACCTTGTCTGAATTCTAGTTAGTTATTTAAGGGCTCCGATAGCTCCTTTTCGACTTTAACTGCTAACCTTGTGCCAATAAGACCATCTAGAGGACTTTTTTATACCCTCCTCCATAGTATGGAGGGTATATTAATTTTGTCATTCCGTTTGTAACTCACCGAAATATTCATTTCCGACCCTATAAAGTATATATATTCTTGATCAGGGTAAAATTCTAAGACGATCTAGCCATGTCCGTCCGTCCTTTGTAATAACGCTATCTTCTGAAGTAATTGTGACAGGGTGCTGAAATTTTGCACAGGTTTGTCTTTTGTCTGCAGGCAGGTCATGTTCGAAGATGGGGTATATCGGTCCACGTTTAGGCATAGCTCCCATATAACAGTACCCCCCAATTTTCGGTATTTTCGGGTTCTTTAGCGCGTTTTTCAACCGAATTCGCTGAAATTTGGTACATTGGGTTCTTATTGGGTACTAAATGTTTTTTGGTCGTATTTTTCCACCGAATTGGTTGTAATTTAGTACTTTGAGTTCTTAATAGGTTTCGAATCACTCCACAAAAAAGTATGAATATAGGTTCATTTTTTCTGGTAGCCCCCCATATAAGGGTACCCCCAATTTTCGGTATTTTGGGGTTCTTGAGCGCGTTTTTCAACCGAATTCGCTGAAATTTGGTATATTGGGTTCTTATTGGGTACCAAATATTTTCACTAAAAATTATAAATATAAGTGCATTTTTTCTGGTAGACCTCATATAAAGGTACCCCCAAATTTCGGCATTTTGAGGTTCTTGAGCGCATTTTTCAACCGTAATCACTGAAATTTGGTATTTTGTACCCGTAAATGGAAACAAATCTCCCTACCAAAAATTATTAATAGTCAACCCCTTTGGGCGTAGTCCCCATATAACCCCATTTTTTATATTAATATAATTATCTGATTTTTCCGCGTTTTGGGTTTGGTTCTAACACTCTGTTGTAATCATTTCACCTGCGAAGGATATCGAGATAAAAAACTAGAACGTACGGTTCGATAATGAACTATATGTGAACTATAACCCGCATTTTGGCTTAGCCGTAGCCCCTGTGTGGGAGGTACCAGAAGGCATGGACCGATGTTCCCCAAATTCGGACTTGAACTATGTTTGGAAGACATAATAAGATGGTATGAAATCAAATTTTTCTGAAACGGATTTGGTCTAAAGAAACATGGGGTCTAGAACCAATATTTCGATGAGGCACATTTTCACCGTGTGGAAGTGTATACACACTAATTAGCCACAAGGCTGAGGGTATAATTTTCTATTAACAATTATTGTTTGCATAATCGGTTTGTAGAAATGTCTGTATAGGTCCATTTTTGAACATCACTTTCGATATGTTCAAAGTCCTAGCCCAATTATCCACCGTTAGTGCCTATAGTTTGGCTCCTTCAATTTACCATGCCCTGGCGCCCATATAAAAGTTCCGATCGATTTTAGATATTTTCAATGTCCACCTCATGTTAGGAAGAATAAAAGAAATCGGCCCGGTCGAACTTTATACACCAGATTTACTTGTTATCAGTATGTTTTCAACAGATAGAAGACCTGTATACGCAGATAATGTGAGCATAATTCCTAAATGGAATTTCTACACACAGGAACTTAAAAGAAATTCTATGACAGAAATCCATATATGTATATTTTTTTGACACATTCTCCCATACTTAATGTATCTAATATTTGTCTCCTCTGTATATATACTTATTTTATTTCGAATTCCAGATGTTATATAATTTTATTTATAATACAACAGTAATTATTAAATAAATGTTTATTAAAATAAAAACAAGACCCAACATCAACAATTTAAAACCGGTTTCTTATATCATTCCAGAAACGCTACGCCTTTATCCCATATCACCGTTAATTATACGACAATGTTCCAAAGACTACACGGTGCCATCACATTCGGATATTCTAATAAGTAAAGGTCAAATGATAATAATACCGGCGTATAGTTTTCAACGAGATGAAAATTATTATCCTAAAGCGACCGAATTTAATCCAGAGAATTTTGCTGCAGATCGTTCAAATCCTCCCCTGTTAAGTTTTGGTGATGGACCGCGTAATTGTATTGGTATGCGTTTTGCACAAATACAAATGACTATTGGTCTGGCATTACTTTTAAGATCGTTTAAATTTAGTTTTTGTGACAAGACAGAAAATCCAATATTGTTTAATAAACAGAGTGTTCTGCTGATACCACAAAATGAAATTTATTTAAAAGTTGAAAAAATAATAAGTGATTGAAAGAAAGAAAATTGTTGTTTTAATTTTGTGAAATCCTTTTTTATACCCTCCACCATAGTATGGTACCTCCGAATTTTCAATATTTTGGGGGTTTTGGTCGTATTTTTCCTCCTAAATGGCTGAAATTTAGTATTTTGAATTCTTAATAGTACCAAATCTCTCCACAAAAAATTATGAATATAGGACTATAGGACTTTGGTGCACCATTTACATGAAATCGGACGAAACTATATATTGGAGATATATCTAAATCTGGACAGATTTTCTCGAAACTTGGCATACATCAATCTAGGCTCAAATTTCGTGCAAATCGAAAGATATATAGGAACTTTGGTGCACCGGACGAAACTATATATGGGAGCTATATCTAAATCTGGACCAATTTTCTCGAAACTTGGCATACATCAATCTAGGCTCAATTCAGTACGTTATGCCAAATTTCGTGCAAATTGAAGGATATAGGGGGACTTTGGTGCACCATTTACATGAAATCGGACGAAACTATATATGGGAGCTATATCCAAATCTGGACCGATTTTCTCGAAACTTTGCAGACATCACTCTAGGCTCAATTCAGTACGATATGCCAAATTTGGTGTAAATCGAAAGATATGTATGGCCTTTGGTGCACCATTTACATGAAATCGGACGAAACTATATATGGGAGCTATATATAAATCTGGACCGATTTTCACGAAACTTGGCAGACATCATTCTAGGCTCAATTCAGTACGTTATACTAAATTTCGTGCAAATCGAAGGATATAGGCGGACTTGGTGCTCCATTTACATGAAATCGGACGAAACTATATATGGGAGCTATATATAAATCTGGACCGATTTTCTCGAAACTTGGCAGACATCACTCTAGGCTCAATTCAGTACGTTATGCCAAATTTCGAGCAAATCGAAGGATATAGGGGGACTTTGGTGCACCATTTACATGAAATCGGACGAAACTATATATGGGAGCTATATCTAAATCTGGACCAATTTTCTCGAAACTTGGCAGACATCACTCTAGGCTCAATTCAGTACGTTATGCCATATTTCGTGCAAATCGAAAGATATATAGGCGGACTTTGGTGCACTATTTACATGAAATCGGACGAAACTATATATGGGAGCTATATATAAATCTGGACCGATTTACACGAAACGTGGCAGACGTCATTCTAGGCTCAATACAGTACGTTATACTAAATTTCGTGAAAATTGACAGATATATAGGGTCTTTGGTGCACAATTTACCTTAAATCGGACGAAAATATATATGGGAGCTTTATCTAAATCTGAACCGATTTTTCCAAATTTCAATAGGGTTCGTCCTTGGACCAAACAAATGAGCTGTGCCAAATTTCATCCAAATCGGATTATAAATGCGACCTGTATTTTGTTTACAATTTAATTAATTTTGTTTACAATACATTCAGACTTTGCCATAACTTAATTAAATTCTCCCGATATTGTGATCTCTATAAATTGTGTAATAATTTTTCCTGCGATTCTTCTGATAGATCTCCGAGTTTCACCCATTTTCCCGAAGAAAATAAAAATTTTTGGATATTTTATGTTTATTTAAAATTAATTAACAATTAAATTAAACTACTAAATTATGAAAAAATAAAAAAAGAATGACAATTAAAAATTTCACTAATATAAGTACACATACAGACATACACAATGGCTATGTACATACCGTGTATACCCAATAGGAGTATGGAATTCTAACAAAAAACTATGAGTATAAATTGTTGTTATCTTTAAAAAGATTTGCAATAATAGCGTTATATAAATATATAGAGATTTGTTCTATATTCTAACCCTAAAATAATGTACTCCGATGACTTTAAAAGTTCATCGACTAATTTCACAAATAGAAAAACGTCGAGGTAATTAAAACAAACTAACATGACGAATAAATTCAACAAAACCAGCAAAAGTCTCTTTGCATATGTGGATGATGTCACTGGAGGCCACTTGGAAATTTTCACCCGGCAATTCGAGGGTAAACGACATGGGGATGCCCAAATTGCCGTAGGCAAAATCATCAAGACCACCGGCAGCTTCATACAAAATGTTGGCCGATGTACCGACCGTGTAAACGGTACCACGATATTTGGCTATCTGACTGCCGGCACGCAATGCCACCTGATGTAAGAAGTTACGGGTGGGGGCATTGGCATTTCTGTAAGACAGGAAATCATACTTTAATTGCCAGTTTCCATCCAACAAAATGAAATGAAATGAACTTACCTGGAATAGCCGTAAGGATAGAAAATAAATTTGCCAAACGAATGGACATCCAAACTCAACTTGACACGATGACGATTGTATTCCAAGTAACGGGTTATTGCCGATGTTTCCGGTTCAGAGGCAGGCGATGTGCCCGAAAAGACTTCAGAGCAAAGCTGGAATGGAAAAGAAGACACAAAAAGGTTAGTTCTGTTTGATATTCATTTTTTTCCATTTCAATTACATTTTGACTGGCACCACGAAGATTCCAATTATTGGCAAAATTACGATTAATATCAACACCAACACATGAACGACCAGGATAACGATGTCTGTTTTTACGCCAGAAACGATCCTGAAGAGGAAACGAGAATAAATTAAAAACAAATATGTCACAATATTTCTTTCATACGGAAACTTACCGTTGTAAATGTGTACTCATAACCATCCGGATTGGCCAATGGCAGCAAATATACTTCGACATCGTTGAGTACCTTTTGGAAGGCACGAATATTCGATAGCAACTCATTGGCAAAGTAAAGCACTGACATTGGGGTGATCCATTCACGACCATGAACACCAGCTTGAATATAGGCAACACGACGTGGACGTGTACGGCTATTTAGGGAAATTGACAAGGCAGCCAAGTGACGTCCCTCCGATGAGCGACCCAAAGATTCATAACGACAAAATTGGGGGTAGCGTGATGCCAATCCATTCATAAAAGCTAAAATCTGGAAGAGACATAGGATGAGGGAAATTTGAGAACAATAGTACTATAGCTATAGGTGGCATAGAAGAAGATCTACTATTAAAGTCAATGCAATAATAGCAGAACTATGAGAGGTCCTCCCACTAAGAAAATTCTATAAAAAGTCGTCAGACTATAAATGACATATAGAATCTATATGTCTATAACTGACATATATAGCTATATGTTTCAGGAACATCGATAAGGTGTAGAAATTATGGATATTATTGGTCTGTTCCCGTACTGCAAGAATCTGCTAGATTTTACTATTTTCTTTGATATCATAAATTAAAATTCGTTGTCGTAGTAAAAACAGTACGGGAACAGACCATATATTTATGAAAGCAATAGGTGATATTATACATATATATACGGCTGATAGAAGGTCAAAATTTTACTTTATTTAGAAGGCCTATATGCATAATATGACTTCTACAACTAATGATAATACATTTAGGAAGGTTATATATATAGAAAGTCGTTAAGATAAATTCTATGTAGATCTGCAGGATGCTCACTACCTATAGAATACAAAAGAGTGATAGCAGGTATTCCATATATGAGGTCTGTCTATATGGACCGATTAATATTTATATTGTGAGCTCTATAGCGATTTCAATATACGGAAAGAAGGACTGACATGGCTATAGGTAGGTCGTTGAAAAAGAGACATATTACTATTTTAAGAGATATATAAAAACGCGTGTATAGGTCCTTCTGCAGCACTCCATTTTGTGGTTTACCTCATAGTTCATTATTCTTTTCATCTATTATTTATATCTATTAAAATTTCTATACAAAATTCTCACCTCTGGATATCTGGGAAAATGACTGAAGAAACCACGTGCTTGTCTCCTTGTACGACTGTGTTCACAATCACTACCCTCACAACTGCTCAAAGTTTCATTGAATGATCTCATCACTTCCATAAGGGGTACTGCTTGATATGTAACACCCAATTCATTGAGACGTTCTTCAAAAATCGGTATCATAACTGGACTAACCGATACAATAGACATATTACGTGATAGCAACCAGAAATCCAAATCAACATCTTGGGATTGCAGATCGACCATATACTGGAAGGCATTATCTTTATCGTGGAAGACGGTATATTTGTTGTAGCTGGAAAAGAGAAGAAAAAATAATAATTATTTATATTAAATTTTTTTAAATTCCGAATATTTTATCGGGGAACAAAGCATTCGTAGAAAATTTTCATGTATGTAGGTTCTTAATTTGACTAGCACTTTCTTAAAGGTCCCACCCAATTTTATATAAATACTTCAATAATTGTAAACTGACATTTCAAGTTCAATGAAGTCCATGTTTTATGATATAATCTTCATCTAGAGGTCTAGCCCCATTGTCGACATTTTGATGGTCAAAGGGGCAGTTCACAAACGAAGCTACTGTAATTTGCTGGTTCATGATGGGTAGAGCTATGGTCCACGTTTTGACATACCCTTCATATAAATGTCCCGCCAATTTTAAGACTGTTTTGGCGCTAATAAAGTTGGCATTTCAACTGTAGATAAACAGATTATTTACAAAAAAAATTGTCAATATAGGTCCATATTTTGACCTATAAGGTTGCATTCTAGATTTTTAAGATTTTAGTTGCGTTGCATCCCAACGAAATGTCTGGAATATTACAATACGTGTACATTGGGTATAAACTAATTATTTGCAGATATTGTTCACTATAGGTTCCGATTTTGACATAGGCCCATTATAAATATACCTTGACATGTTGAAGGTTTTAGCCGCATTTTCCAATAGAAATGTATATAATTTGTCGATCCAAGATATGTGTTTTTTCCTTAGAAAACTTTCAATACAATTCCATGATTTAACAAATCTCTTCTAATGCCTTTTAATAGCCTAGACACTTTTCCAACAAAATTAGCTGTCATTTGAAATTTCGGTTTCTCGATGGGCAAAAACTCTTCTTAAGTGGGTTATGCACCCTATGCTATGTAATTTTAATGGTCCTGCACCTCTATTTCTATAAATTGGTATTTATTTTAGTCAGTAAGTAAACAAAATTACCTGCCAAACTATTTACAATGTAGGTCCATTTTTAAAAATTTCACCATATTTTGAAGATTTGATCCTCATTTTTCAAAGGACTGGAATTTCGTATTCGATTTTCTCAGAGGATTAAAAAATATCTGAGCACCACACTGTGGTACAAGGTTTTATGTCTTTGTGCAAATGTTTGTAACAGGCAAAAGGAATCGAGATAGACCCATGGTTCCTTTTGAGAATATGCATAGAATCACTTTCTGAATCGATTTACGCATGTTCGTCTGTCTGTCCATGTATTTTTGTGAACAAAGTACAGGTCGCATTTATGATCCGATTTGGATGAAATTTGGCACAGCTCACTTATTTGGCCCAAGGACGAACCCTATTGAAAATCGGTTCACATATAGATATAACTCCCATATATAGTTTCGCCCGATTCAAGGTAAATGGTGCAAGAAAGTCCTTGAAAATCATTTAATTTGCACGAATTTTGGCATAGCGAACCGAATTAAGTCTAGAATAACGTGTGCCAAATTTCGTGAAAATCGTTTCAGATTTAGATATAGCTCCCATATATAGAAGTGCGCCTTCTAAGAACACCATTAAGCGTTTATACGAAAAATTTTCGACTGGTAAGACTCTTTCTAATCCGAAGAGGCCATATAAAAGACGACCAAGGCGATCGGCCGAGAATATCGCTGCCCTACGAGCCAGTGTTGAGAGGTCCCCATGAACATCCCAAAAAAGCCGTTCTCAGCAGTTGGGCATGGCTCGGTCCACTTTACAACGGATTATTCGCATTGATTTGCATTTGTTCCCGTACAAAATTCAATTGACGCAAAGAATGTTGTCTGCGGACAAGCCTCGTCGATTGGAATGGGCCCAAAGAGTCATCGAAATGGCCGAAGATGACGAGCAATTTTGGAACAAAATTATCATGTCCGATGAAGTCCATTTCACATTGAATGGGACCGTAAATAAGCAAAATTGCCGTTTTTACGCCACTGAAAATCCTCAGGGGATTCAAGAAGTGCCTCTTCATGACGAAAAAGTCACAGTTTGGTGGGCCGTTTTTCTTCCAAAATGAAAATGGCCATGCTGTTACCATCAATCAGGAGCGTTATCGCGACATGATGACCAATTTTTGTGATGCCAATTATTCGGCGAAAGCGTATGAGGCAGTTCTGGTTTCACCAAGACGGCACTCCACCGCACCCAAGTCGCATAACAATAGATTTTCTGAAGAATTTGTTTCCGGGCCGTATGATGTCGAAAAGTGGTGATTTGGAATGGCCACCGCATTCGCCCGATTTGACGCCGCCTGACTTCTTCTTGTGGGGATATTTGAAGTCAAAGGTTTACGTTAACAAGCCAAGGACCGTAGAAGAGCTCAAGGACAACATTCGTGAAGAAATAGTCGCAATTCCGGCCGAAATGTTAGCAAAACAATGGAAAATGCAGCAAAATGGACACAATACGTCATCAACGCCAGAGGCGGCCATTTGAGAGGCATCATATCCAAAAATGATGTAAACAAATCAACTTGGAACAAATTAAATATTTAACATTGCCAACCGCCAAACTTTTATTTTTTTCTTTGTTTAAAAAAAAAAAAAAACATGGGTCGTCGAATATGGACAACCCTGTACAAAAACCAGTAAGGAAAGTAGTAAAGTCGGACGGATCCGACTATATGATACCCTTCACCACTATGGGTATATTAAACAACATTATTAACATGAAAGTGGATGAAATAAAATATGTGATATTTATCTAAATGTGAATCGGACTAGATCTATCCATAAACATGTCATTCGTTTGGGACAAAAGTATGAAAATCGGCTTCAAACAAATATCAATAGGTCACCCGTTGGGCTATGTCTGTACTTCTAGAAAACGTAACTACGTTATTCTAGGCTCAATTTTGTGCAAAAAATATATATCTAGATCTGAACCGATTTTCACGAAAATTTGCAGACATCGCTCGAGGCTCAATTCAATACGTCATGCCAAATTTCGTGCAAATGGAAAGATATATGGGGACTTTGGTGCACCATTTACATGAAATCGGACGAAACTATATATAGGAGCTATATCTAAATCTGGACCGATTTTCACGAAACTTGGCAGACATCATTCTAGACTTAATTCAGTACGCTGTGCCAAATTTCATGCAAATCGAAAAATATATAGGGACTTTGGTGCACCATTTACCTTAAATCGGACGAAACTATATATGGGAGGTATATCTAAATCTGAACCGATTTTTTCGAAACTTGGCTCACATCATTCTGGACCTAATTCAGTACCCTGTGCCAAATTTCATGCAAATCGAAAGATAAATAGGGAATTTGCTGCCCCATTTACCTTAAATCGGACGAAACTATATATGGGAGCTATATCTAAATCTGAACCGATTTTCACGAAACTTGGCAGACATAATTCTAGACTGTATTAATTAGGCTGTACCAAATTTCGTGCAAATCGAAAGATATATAGGGACCGTTTACATTAAATCGGTTAAATATATATATATATGGATGCTATGTCTAAATCTGAACCGATTTTTCCCAATTTCAATAGCGTTCGTCCTGGGGCCGAATAAGTGATCTATGCCAAATTTCATCCAATTCGGATCATAAATGCGACCTGTACTTTGTTTACAATTTAACATGCACAGACAGACAGACGGACGGACGGACATGCATAAATCGACTTAGAAAGTGATTCTATGCATATTCTCAAAAGGAACCATGTGTCTATCTCGTTTCCTTTTGCCTGTTACAAACATATGCACAAAGACATAATACCCTATACCACAGTGTGGTGAAGGGTATAAACATGGGTCCGTCGAATATGGTGAAGAGTATCATATAGTCGGCCCCGTCCGACTTTACTACTTTCCTTACTGGTTTATAATGTCTATGTTGTACCATAACCACCTCAATGCGAAGGGTATAAAAAGTTCGGCACGGTCGACTTGAATGTATTTCGCACTTATTTCTATTTATTTTTTGTGCAAAAATCTACATTTAATTATTCTAATGGCAAGAATGGAACCTTGAAATTATCAATGAAGACCAATGAAAACTTGATATTGAGCATGATAAAGAATATACCTCTTAAAATAAATTAACATCACATTACGCTTTATATTATTTTGCACAATGACATATTTAATTTGTCCATCCATTGATTAACACTTTTTTAACCTTTGTTTGGAAATTGTCAATAGAACGTCAATGCCTCCACCGACAATAGCAATAAAAACCTATATTTTATTTATCTCAAAATTCCTAATCAGACCGGAATTATGTGAAGATGCAAATAAATCGTGAATATCTAACTAAATTTTTATGGTGTCAAATCGTATAACTTAACTGTCATTTAAATGCCATTGTTTATGATGGTGTAAACAAAAATGATACGGAGCATCTATACAAAACGAAAAAAACGAAATAACGTTTAATACTATTTTATGGTCAACATCTTCATAGCCTGTCATTATTATCCATACATATGTATTAGCAAAACGTTGTTTGTTTGCAGTGGTGATGATGAAGCCAATAACTGAGATTGACTAGACCGAAATACACACACATTCACATTTAACAAAGTCACTCAACAACCGACCACAACAACAAATAATTTATTTGTTTATCATTCACATTTGTTTGTGGTTGTTTTCGGTCATTCGCTGTCATCGATGACCACGAGGCGGCTTTACCTATAATTATTATTAACATATTTTTTATTGGTATTCTTGTTGTTGTTTCGTTTGTTCAATTGTATGTTAATGATATTTTGTTTGAAAGCCCAAAAACACACATACACACACAATGAAACAAATTATAAATCTTTGTAACACTTTTAAATAAACATTAATCAATAAAATGCAAAATTAACTTCACAGTTGTATGTATACACATAAATATATCGAACACATGGGACAATCGATTAGTGGCAGATAATTTCTTTTTTTTCTAAAGTTAATTATAATGACGTAAAGTAACTTAAAACAATTGTGTAATATTTCCACATAAATTAGAGTATTTGCTACAAAATGGTAAAAGACATAATATAAGCCTTCCATTGATAGGTTCTATTGTACTTAAGAAATAAATAATTAATAAAAATATGTAGGCTTTCTAAAGAAGAACTTCTTTAGGCCTTTGAACCTACAAGAGGTGAACTACAATAGATATTTAGGAGATCCTCTAAAAAATAGTACACTTTCAAAAGTTCGTTTATGTGACCTTCTAAAGTATATACTTACATAAATATTTCTCTTACAGATAAAAATGATGTATCTTCTAGAGATTCATATTTCGGTCTATATGTTTTCCATAAATATAAAACCTTATATACATAGATCTTCTATACAACAATATATGTATATTTACTTTCTTATTTTCTAAGGTTAGAATGATGACCTTCCTTATACAGTATAGACCCTGTATGTTTTTTCCATATATAGAAAATTTTCTAAAGGCCTTCACTGGAAATCTATAAATAGATGACTTTTTTTCAGACGTAATTTTTCCGGTCAGGACCACCATAAAAACCAGTAAGGAAAACAGTAAAGTCACACTGGCCGACTATATGATACCATTCGAAAGCTATAACGAATTTATTATGACTGTTTTAGATAGATCATCATTTAAGCATGGATTTAAATATATATTGTTTTAATGTATGTATACTTTTGAGTTCCTACATCTAGATCAGATCCTTATAGACTAATTTAAAATAAAAAACCTCACGATAGTCCAATTTTTTAATGAGTTACAGAGCTATCTTTGGATGGGTACAAATGTACCACTGTTATTGATCTACGTAGGTAATAACTTTAAAAAAATTTATAGTGAAAATATTTATAATTCTTTTCTTCGATTATCTGTGAAAATACCTCAAGAATGATTCCTCAAAATTTGATTCAAACATCTCCATTATTAAAAATTTTACAACATTTTTATTCAAAAAAGGTACAAATGTACCCGGTTATTGAATATAAACATCAACCCCAACATATTCCATTCTACACACTATTTGGTAAGCTTCACTGTTTAAAATGTAATATTAACCAGGTACCCATTTATTATTTGGTGTACAATAAACATGAATAGGTCGAAATTATATATGCAAGCTAAGCTATATCTAAATCTGAACCGATTTCAAGGCACCAACATAAACATAAAATCGGACGAAAATATGTATGTAAGCTATATCTAAATCTGACCCGATTTTCTCGAAACTAAGCACAAATCATTCTAGAATCAATTCAGCATGCTATGCTAAATTTCGTGCAAATCGACAGATATATAGAGATTTTGATGCACAATTTACATAAAATCGAACGAAAATACATATGGGAGCTATGTCTATATCTGAACCGATCTTCAAGAAACTTAGCACGCATCATTCTGGACCTAATTCAGTATCCTATGCCAAATTGCATGCAATTCGAAAGATATTTAGGGACTTTGGTGCACCATTTAAATAAAATCGAACGAAAATATATATGGGAGCTATATCTAAATCTGAACCGATTTTCTCGAAACTTAGCACACATCATTCTGGTCCCAATTCAGTACCCTATGCCAAATTTCGTGCAATTCGAAATATATATAGGGTCTTTGGTGCCCCATTTATCTTAAATCGGACGAAAATATATATGGGAGCTATATTTAAATCCGAGCCGATATCCTCGAAACTTGACACACGTCATTCTAGACTCAATTCAGCACGTTATGCTAAATTTCGTGCAAATCGAAAGATATATAGAGACTTTGGAGCACCATTTACATAAAATCGGACGAAAATTTATATATATATATATATCTGAACCGATTTTCACGTAACTTAGCACTCATCATTCTGGGCCTAATTCAATACCCTATGTTCCAATTCAATGCTCTATGCCAAATTTCGTGCAATTCGAAATATATATAGGGACTTTGGTATACCATTTACATAAAATCGGATGAAACTATGTATGGGAGCTATATCTAAATCTGAGCCGATTTTCAAGAAATTATACACACATCATGCTAGACTTAATTGAGTGAGCTATGCCAAATTTCGTGCAAATCGGAAGATATATAGGGACTTCGGTACACCATTTACATTAAATCGGACGAAAAACTACCAATATTTGTCCGATTAAGAAACAATTTTGCACAGAGTACTAAATTAGGTAATCTATTGACGTGGGTGTTTTGTGTTAAGTTTGAAATCGGTTCAGATTTAAATATTTTTATGTAAATTATGCACCATATATCCAAAAAAAGAGGCGGTGCCATTTATGAAGGCTATATCCAAATATGGATCTATATACCATTCGAATATTTCGAGATAACATATACTCTACCTTATGGTGGAGGGTATAACATAACTATGTTTTATATATATTGAACCTTCTGAAGTTATTTAGGAGGTCTTCTAGAACGAAATCCAGCTATAGAAAAAATTTACAACTTTTAACAGGACTTCTAAAAATTAATTCCAATTTTCTTTGAGTGTAAATAAAAAATTACTACAATAACAACACAAAAAAATTAGTCACGTGATGTGACACCACATACCAGCAGCATAGTCACAACAATAGCACAGAGATGAAACCAACAACACCACCTGTTTTCATTGTTTTAAACATCTTCGTTGTTTTTTATATAAAAATAGATTTAATAAATGGAAATTTTATTATAACAAAATTCCAACACCATATATATTGCACATAATGACAGTAGTCATGGCATATTATTAGTTGGTTTGTTTTTATTATAAAAAAAAACAAATATGTTTTATAATAAATTATATTCACGTTAGGAGTGTTATTTTTTTGTTTTTCATCCACTGACCTTACCCTTCATTTGGGTTTTGTTTTTTTAATTTTCAAACATTTCATGAAGAAGCACCGCCATTTGGAAAGGCGGAAGATATTGATTTCTAGTTTATTTAAAATTTATTTCGTTGACGTGTTGATAAATCATTAGAATTGCTAAATAAACACTATAGTTGATTAATAAGTCAACTATGGATTAACATCAACAGATATTTTGAAATTTTTATAAAGATGTTTACATATGTGTATATGTATTATAAAGATATATGTGTTAATAGAAATAAAGTGAACACTGGCTGCATAAGTTATGAATATGGAATTTGTTATTTCAATTTAAAGAAGTTTAAAGTTGAAAGATCATACTTGAGAAAGAAAATCGAACAACCATGAATGTGTTGATATTTTATATACCCTTCACCACACTGTGGTACAGGGTATTATTTATTTGTGCATATGTTTGTAACAGGCAAAAGGAAACGAGATAGACACATGGTTCCTTTGCATAGAATAACTTTCTGAGTCGATTTATGCATGTCCGTCCGTCCGTCTGTTGATGTTAAATTGTAAACAAAGTACAGGTCGCATTTATAATCCGATTTGGATGAAATATGACATAGCTCAATTATTTGGCACAGGGACGAACTCTATTGAAATTGGGAAAAATCGGTTCAGATTTAGATATAGCTCCCATATATATTCGTCCGATTGAAGGTAAATGGTGTAACAAAGTATCTATATATGTTCCGATTTGCACGAAATTTGGTATATCCTACTGAATTAGGTCTAAAAAGATGTGTGCTAAGTTTCGTGAAAATCGGTTCAGATTTAGATATAACTCCCATATATAGTCTCGCCCGATTTTTTGTAAATGGTGCACCAAAGTCCCTGAAAATCATTTGATTTGCACGAATTTTGGCATAGCGTATTGAATTAAGTCTAGAATGATGTGTGCTAAGTTTCGTGAAAATCGGTTCAGATTTAGATATAGCTCCCATATTTAGTTTCGCCCGATTTTACGTAAATGGTGTACCAAAGTCCCTATATATCTTTCGATTTGCACGAAATTTGGTATAGCCTACTAAATTCGGTCTAGAATGATGTGTGCTAAGTTTCGTGAAAATCGGTTCAGATTTAGATATAGCTCCCATATATATTTTCGCCCGATTTTAGGTGAATGTTGGTGCACCATTCACCTAAAATCCCTGAAAATCATTTGATTTACACCAATTTTAGCATAGCGTATTGAATTAAGTCTAGAATGACGTGAGCTAAGTTTCGTGAAAATCGATATAGCTCCCATATATAGTTTCACCCGATTTTAGGTAAATGGTGACCCAAAATCCCTGCAAATCTTTTGATTGGCACGAATTTTGGTATATATAGTCTCCCCCGATTTTTTGTAAATGTTACACCAAAGTCCCTGAAAATCATTTGATTTGCACGAATTTTGGCATAGCGTATTGAATTAAGTCTAGAATGATGTGTTCTAAGTTTCGTGAAAATCGGTTCAGATTTATATATAGCTTCGCCCGATTTTAGGTAAATGGTGCACCAAAGTCCCTGCAAATCTTTTGATTTGCACTAATTTTGGTATAGCGTACTAAATTAAGCCTAGAATAATGTGTGCAAAGTTTCGTGAAAATCAGTTCAGATTTATATATATCTTTCATATATATTTTCGTCCGATTTAAAGTAATTTATGCACCAAAATCCCTATATATCTTTCGATTTGCACGAAATTTGGTATAGCGTACTGAACTAAGTCTGGTATGATGTATATAGAATGTGTACCTATATATATTTTCGTCCGATTTTAAGTTAATGGTGCACTAAAGATCCATAGCTAGGCCTATTGACACAACGTACTGAAGTTAATACAAATTAATCTCTGGCAATTTTGCTTGAAATCGGTTCAGATCGATTTACAGAAATCTGTCCCGCTGTGCGCAAACGACTCTAAACTTGCCCAAATGAAATTAACTTATATAAGTTCGTTCAATTTCATGTCAAAATTCCTTTTAAAAGGCGACGTCTTTTCGGATAAATATGTATGGTCATCAGAGAGTAGAATAGCTATTGCAAACAATTTGTTCATGTTTTCGGTGAGATTCAGGTCCTATCAGACATTTCCATCCGAAGTGGATATAATTCAATGTTGCTCAAAACTTAAAACAGAGAAGACAGATATCAAGTATCTAATCATTGTAACTGGTTCAGTGGTTGGGATTGACTGTATATGCATAACCCACATCAGAATGTATTATGGGTTATGCACCCTTCATTAGAGTGAAGGATATACCTCAACATATTCACCGGAGACCCTATAAGGATTATATATTCTTGATCACAATATGTGTCTTTATTGATTCATACATGTAGATTTAGATTTCATCCAAACTTTTCCCATGTTATTATTTATTCCAAACATAGTTCAATTTCGATGTTGGGGAATATTGGTCCACTCGTTCTGGTACCTCCCACACAGGGGCTGGGACTAGGCCTAAATGAGGCCTATAGTTCATTATCGAACATTACGATATCCTCCGCATGTGAAATGATTACAACAGAGTCTTAGAACCAAACCCAAAACGCGGAATAAATCATATAACTATTTTAATATACCAATGAGTGTTATATGGGACTACCCAAAAAAAGGGGCGAATATTATTCTTTTTTGGTAGGGAGGTTTGTTACCATATACGACTATAAAATGCCAAATTACAGCGAATTCGGTTGAAAAATACCCTCAAGAATTCCAAAATACCGAAAATTTTAGGTAGCCCTAAATGAGCGCTATCCGAAAAAATGGACCTATATTCATAATTTTTTGTGGAGAAATTTGGTACCTATTAAGAACTCAAAATACTAAATTCGGTGGAAAAATACGATCAAAATGCCAAAAATACTGAAAATTAGGAGGTACCGTTATATGGGGGATACCAGTAAAAGAGGGCTTATATCTATAATTTTGTTGTGGAGACATTTAATACCCACTAAGAACACAATGTACTAAATTTCAGCGAATTCGAAAAACCCGCTCAAGAACCCCAAAAATACCAAATATCCCATCTTCAAAGTTGACAAAAGACAAACCTATGCGAAATTTCAGCACCCTATCTCAATTCCTTCAGAAGATAGCGTGATTAAAACAGACGGACGGACGGACATGGCTCGATCGTCATAGAATTTTGCCCTGATCAATAATATATTTACTTTATAGGATCGGAAATGAATATTTCGATGAGTTACAAAACGTATGATAAGATCAGTAAGGAAAGTAGTAAAGTCGGACGGGGCCGAATATATACCCTTCACCACTATGGGTATATTAAACAGCTGATGATATTTATCTAAATGTGCATCTACAAACCTATGCGAAATTTCAGCGCCCTATCTCAATTCCTTCAGAAGATAGCGTGATTAAAACAGACGGACGGAGGGACGGAGGGACGGACGGACGGACATGGCTCCATCGTCGTAGAATTTTGCCCTGATGAATAATATATTTACTTAATAGGATCGGAAATGAATATTTCGATGAGTTACAAACCGTACGATAAAACCAGTAAGGAAAGTAGTAACCAGTAAGGAAAGTCGACTATATACCTTTCACCACATGGGTATATTAAACAGCTGATGATATTTCTCTAAATGTGCATCTACCTAGATCTATCCATAAACATATCATTCGTTTGTTACAATGGGACAAAAGTATGTAAATCGACTTCAAACAAATATAAATTGGCCATCTGTCAGACTATGCCTGTACTTCTAGAAAACGCAACAATTCTATGATTTGAAAGATTTCACAAAACTTCACCGACATCACTCTAGGCTCGATTCAGTACATTATGCCAAATTTCATGCAAATCGAAGGATATATAGGGACTTTGGTGCACCATTTACATGAAATCGGACAAAATATATATATATATATATATATATCTAAATCTGGACCGATTTTCTCGAAACTTGGCAGACATCACTCTAGGCTCAATTCAGAATGTTATACTAAATTTCGTGCAAATCGAAAGATATATAGGGACTTTGGTGCACCATTTACATGAAATTGGACGAAACTATATATGGGAGCTATATATAAATCTGGACCGATTCTCACGAAACTTGGCAGACATCATTCTAGGCTCAATTCAGTACGTTATACTAAATTTCGTGCAAATCGACAGATATATAGGGTCTTTGGTGCACCATTTACATCAAATCGGACGAAACTATATATGGTAGCTATATTTAAGTCTGGACCGATTTTCTCGAAATTTGGCAGACATCACTCTAGGCTCTATTCAGTAAGTTATGCCAAATTTGGTGCGAATCGAAAGATTTATAGGGACTTTGGTGCACAATTTACCTTAAATCGGACGAAACTATATATGTGAGCTATATCTAAGTCTGGCCGATTTTCTCGAAACTTGGCAGACATCATTATAGGCTCGATTCAGTACGTTGTACTAAATTTCGTGCAAATCGGCATATATATAGGGTCTTTGGTGCACAATTTACCTTAAATCGGACGAAAATATATATGGGAGCTATATCTAAATCTGAACCGATTTTTCCCAATACAAAATAGGGTTCGTCCTTGGGCCAAACAAATGAGCTGTGCCAAATTTCATCCAAATCGGATTATAAATGCGATCTGTACTTTGTTTACAATTTAACACCAACAGATGGACGGACGGACGGACATGCATAAATCGACTCAGAAAGTGATTCTATGCATAGTCCCAAAAGGAACTATGGGTCTATCTCGTTTCCTTTTGCCTGTTACAAACATATGCACAAAGCCATAATACCCTGTACCACAGGGTATTAAGTCCCTGTACCATACTACCGTGGAGGGTAAAAAATAGATAAATTCCAAGCTCTAATACATATTAATTTCCTTAATTTACTGTCAATTGGAATCTATCTTTTTATTAAATTTTTAATCCTCAGTTTTCTGCAAAAATTTTAATAACTTGTTGATTATCAGTCATTAGCCGACACTTTTGGCATGACATAAAACTAGGGTTTTCTAGAAAGGACAGTGGTTTTCTAATTATTCGATTGCATTTTGCAGTTATTAAAGAATATCAACGTACTGATTTATTTTATTTAAAATAGCCTATTGCCCCATAATACCTTTTATAATAAAATGATTTACATCCTCGTAAATTGGTAACCAGTGTTAAACAAATGACTTCAAATTATTGACCTCTGCTTAATTTCCTCAGCAACTGCTTATCGCTCAGTTGGCCATAATTATGCCACAGCCTCATCAAGATACCTATAGATTAAACATTTTAAACATTGAACATTTAATGTTTTAAGGCAATCTTTTAATGAGTGTGAGCAAGCTTTAACGCACATACACATGTTTATATGTAAGTTTATTCGGTCGTTTCTGTGTCCCTACTTATTGTTGGCTATAATTTAAATATAATTAACAAGAAAAACTTAATTGAACAAATATTTACGTTTTTATACAAGTCTTTTTATCTCATTTTTATTATTACAATCATTATTGTATTGATGGCGATGACGATGATGAATTGCTCTTTAATTATTTATTGCACGGCAGAGATGGAATAACAAATTTGACAACAAGATAATGTAAAGTGTAATACGTACATATATTATTTAATTATCAACGACGGATTTTAAGATAAGATAATTGTGACTTTTTTTGATGGAAGATTGATCTGTGATTAATGATTTCAGGCGTTTTAATTGGATTTAATAGGTTGAAATTATCATTATAGTGACCCATAAAAATCCATAAGTCCAACCATTTTAGATAATTATGAAAACTAAAATATCGATTATTTAATGCAGAGTTTGCAACACCTCCAAATATTTGTGGGAGACCAGATTATGTATATATTTTCAATATTTGAGATTTGTGATTTTTGCACATACATTAGCAACATTAAGAGATCATGGGTGAAAAATTCAGAATATTTTTAAAGTAGGTCCATGGTTTGATATATTACTCTCTCGCCCATTTTCGGAATGTTAAAGATCCTAATCGAATTTTTTTAACCTTATTAGTTTTCTCATAAAATAAAAAAAATCAGAGATCTAACATGAGATAGCCTCATATAAAAACCTCGACCGTTTCTAAGTAGATGTACCTGAAAATGTGGACCGAACTTTT
Source organism: Musca vetustissima (assembly GCF_032173495.1). Taxonomy (NCBI): domain Eukaryota; kingdom Metazoa; phylum Arthropoda; class Insecta; order Diptera; family Muscidae; genus Musca; species Musca vetustissima. The sequence continues at coordinate 29,105 of NW_026884219.1, forward strand.
GTACAAATATTACAATGTGCAAATATTAGCGTTAGTTCGGTAGAAAATAGCCGCAAGTTATCTCAGAATTATTCTGCTAATTTTTATTATAATATATTTTAATTCTCGTCTTCTATATTTTTTTAGAATATCGAATTTTTAATCATAGGTGGGATTTGGTTTTAAACCCAAACTCAAACAAGAAATCTGAACAGCTTATATATAGCCTTCATGTGTCTAGAACAAGTCCCAAACCTATTAAATTCAAATAAAATTATAGATTTTTTTAATTATGTACATATTTTAAATATAGATAAAAATGTGTTTGAGATTATTTAATTCGTCGTCTAGTCTTCTTTAGAAATATACACATTAATATCCCAAAATGATTGTCTAAAATCAACTACCACATTTTACTACAATAATACACCTATTTAACATTTGAATAGCAGTTTATGGCAGACAGTATGTCTGCTATAATAACATTATTATATCCTTTGTGTGAGATGACCTAAAAAATCGTACCTATTGTTTTGCAAATTTTTGATTTTAATAGATTTTTTTTTTTTTAATGTTCTTGAGAACTAATACTTTATTAGAATTTTATGGACAATTTCTACTTGGCAACATTGAAAATAATTTGGTAACAAGTTTTTGTTTATTAAAAGTAGATTTTCAAGTTTTGAAATGGAATATTTAGAAAATTTGTGTATCTCTCATCACAGTATACCAACAGATTTGAATATAACACATTTATGGCAAAATCTATAAACATAATTTTGGGGAATTACTTAGGAAACTAATCTGTACAACAGCAGGGTTTTTATGAAATGCTTTAATTAATTGGAGCCACAAATTATGTGTATTAAGTATGAAGGACAGTCAAAGAGAATTAGTCTGTCTACAGAACATATAGATTTAAGAAAACAGAATTCTTTCAATTTAATAAGCCACACCCTCCACCAGTATGCGGTGTTTATATTAAATTTGTAATTCTATTATGCACACCTTGAAATATTTAACAAACACCTGATACAGTATACAAGCAGGATCAGAATCAAATCCCATATCCAATTGTCTGCTGAAATAACGGTAGAATTCAAAATATTTAATTCAAATTTTGCATATACATTGCGACTACTCCATTTTCACCATTGCATTCCCGGTTTTTAGAGATTCTCTCTCTCTCATCATTGCAGAAGATTTTCGATATATGTCCATATTTTCACATTGCCCCAATATAAAACCAGTAAGGAAAGTAGTAAAGTCGGACGAGGCCGACTTTATGATACCCTTCACCACTTTGGGTGTATTCAACAGGACCATTAAAATGAAATTGGATGAACTAAAATAGTTGATATTTATTTAAATGTGAATCTACCTAGATATATCCATAAAGTATGTAAATCGACTTCAAACAAATATAAATAGGTCATCCGTTGGGCTATATCTGTACTTCTAGAAAACGCAACTACGTAATTCTATGCTCAGTTTTGTACGTTGTGCAAAATTTGATGTCAATCTGACTAACATGAGGAGTTTGATGCCCAATTTACTTGAAATCGGGCGAAAATATATGTGGAAGCTCTATCCAAATATTAAGCGATTTGAAACAAACTTGTCACAGTTTAGGTTGTTCTAATTTCAGAAAGTTTTGTTCCTATCAGCCTATTGGTTCCTTGGTGCGTCAATTACTTAAAATCAAACTATAATAAAAGGGAGCTATATCTAAATCTGGACCGATTTTCACGAAAAAACAGACATCACTCTAGGCTCCATTCAGTACGTTATGCCAAATTTCGTGCAAATCGAAAGGTATATAGCGACTTTGGTGCACCATTTACATGAAATCGGACGAAACTATATATGGGAGCTATATAGAAATCTGGACCGATTTTCTCGAAACTTGGCAGACATGACTCTAGGCTCAATTCAGTACGTTATACCAAATTTCTTGCAAATCGAAGGATATATAGGGACTTTGGTGCACCATTTACATGAAATCGGACGAAACTATATATGGGAGCTATATCTTAATTTGGACCGATTTTCACGAAACTTGGCAGACATAATTCTAGGCTCAATTCAGTACGTTATGCCAAATTTGGTGCAAATCGAAGGATATATAGGGATTTTGGTGCACCATTTACATGAAATCGGACGAAACTATATATGGGAGCTATATCTAAATCTGGACCGATTTTCACGAAAATTGGCAGACATCATTCTAGACCTAAATGATTAGGCTGCACCAAATTTCGTGCAAATCGAAAGATATATAGGGACCGTTTACATTAAATCGGTTAAATATATATATGGGAGCTATATCTAAATCTGAACCGATTTTTTTTTGGTGCACCATTTACATGAAATCGGACGAAACTATATATGGGAGCTATATCTAAATCTGGACCGATTTTCTCGAAAATTGGCAGACATCATTCTAGAAAGTTGGCACCAAATTTCGTGCAAATCGAAATATATATAGGGACCGTTTACATTAAATCGGTTAAATATATATATATATGGGAGCTATATCTAAATCTGAACCGATTTTTCCCAATTTCAATATGGTTCGTCCTTGGTTCGAACAAGTGACCTATGCCAATTTTCATCCAATTGGGATAATAAATGCGGCCTGTACTTTGTTTACAATTTAACATGGACAGACAGACGGACAGACGGACGGACGGACGGACGGACATGCATAAATCGACTTAGAAAGTGATTCTATGCATATTCTCAAAAGGAACCATGTGTCTATCTCGATTATTTTTGCCTGTTACAAACATATGCACAAAGACATAATACCCTGTACCACAGTGTGGTGAAGGGTATAATCGGATTAGGATAAAATAGAAATAAATAAAATAGGATAACAAAAAGGGCTTTTTCGACAGCGGTCATGATTTCCGAACGTACCAATCCAAGAATTCCAACGGCATTTGAAAGAGTACATCGCACAAAAAGTAACAAAATGGAGGACCTTTTAAGTTTGATTTTTGGAAAATTCTCTATTTTTGATTACGTATCAAAAATGAAAATAAGGAAGATATTGGCCGATTACATTTATCCTAATTCATACGACATACATGAATGTACAAGAAAACTTTCTAAAAATTGGAAGGAGTAGGATTATACATTTTTGAGTAATCGCGCCCGCTATTCGTAAACATCCTACTTCGACAAAAAAAAACGGGTTTGAAGTTTGATGATGACCCAATAAATCCCATTTGGCATAGCGTAATAAATTAGATCTAGAATGATGTGTGTAAAATTTTTTGAAAATCAGTTCAGATTTATATATGTTTGACCGATTTAATGTAAATGGTTCACCAAAGTCCCTATATATCCTACGATTTGCATGAAATTTTGCACAGCGTACTGAATTAAGCCTAGAACAATGTGTGTTCAGAACAATCGGTTCAGATTTAGATATAGCTCCCAAATATATTTTCGTCCGATTTTAGGTAAATAGTCCACCAATGTCCCTATATATCCTTCGATTTGCACGAAATTTGGCATAACGTACTGAATTAAGTCTAGAAATATGTGTACTAAGTTTTTCGAAAATCGGTTCAGATTTAGATATAGCTCCCATATATATCTTCGCCCGATTTTATGTAAATAGTGCACTAAAGTCCCTGGAAATCTTTTCATGTGCACAAAATTTGGCACAGAGTTATGAATAAGATCGAGAATGATGTCTGCCAAGTTTCGTGAAAATCGGTTCAGATTTAGTTATAGCTCCCATCAGCAACGTACACAGGATTTCATTTCGGGGGGAGCCCGGTAGTACAAAATGGAAAAATTCGCTGTTGCAAACATAAATTTACTGCGAAAAAATTGGCGCACCAAAGACCCTATATATCTTTCGATTTGCACGAATTTTGGTATAGGGTACTGAATTAAGTCTAGAATGATGTTGCTAAGCTTCGTGAAAAGATCCATAGCTAGGCCGATGGACACAACGTACTGATGTTATATAAATTAGTCTCTGGCAAGTTCCCTGAAATCGGTTCAGATATAGATCTTTAACAAAACGCGTCGTCTGTTAGGATACATATGTAAAATATACACAAAGTGGTGAAGGGTATCATATAGTCTGCCCAGTCCGACTTTACTACTTTCCTTACTGGTTTTTAACTATCGTTCCCACGCCTCTCTTACCCGCCTCTTCTTGAATTAAACAAAATTAAATTTTCTGAAACCGAGAACCGAGGTCCCCTTAACTATTTTTATATACAAAACGGGTTAAATGAGAGCTACCCCGAAAAAGGGGACGTATATTAATAATTTTGGTGAGAATATGAATCCAAACTACCATATTACAGTGAAAATCAAGGCGGATATTTTTCAAAAACGCCAATAATATAAATTAAATAAATTTCTTAACAAATTCTCTATTTTTTATTTATAGACAAATTCGATTTTTAGTCATAGACGTTGTTTCTTGAGATCTATTTTTCATGATCAACATTTCAAAATGTTAATGTGGTAGTATATGGAAACATTAACAGCCTGGTAATTATCCAAATTCAACTAAGGACCTCAACTTACCCTTCATATCCTGCCAAATTACTGGCAACAGCTGTGCCCAGCACTGCCACAGTAATGGCTAGAATTAATTGTAACCGCATTTTGAATTTATTACTGTTGGCGGATGGATGGGTGGGTGGCCGTATTTAATTGTCACTTAAATATAATTTACACCAACTATTATTGTAATTCAACAGTAATAATAACACAAATAAATTATTTATTTATTTGTTTAATTTGTGACTTTTGTTTTCGTTTCGTTTTTTTAATCCGACTCGTGATTTTTACACCGAATATGTTTAAATGTTTGTTTTTAACACTTTTTTGCCAATCGCATGCATCATTCAATGATAAGCAGCAACAACAAAAACAAATCACCAAGGCGGTAACAGCATCAACAAAAACAAATCGACAACACTGTTGATGTATCTGGAACTGAGCGGTTTCAATGGATTAACGCAGTTTATGGGTCTGTTTAGATGTTATTCAATATCTGCCAAAGCCAGAGATGAGTGTAAAATTAGCAGTCGAGGTGGTTGATTGGCTAAATATTTATTAACACTGCACTAAAGATGAGTTAATGTTTTTTTGCTTTGCCAAATGCAATGTGTTTTTTAGTTTAATTTATGTAACTTTATTTAAGTTTTAATTATTTGTTTTACGTTGCTTTTTTCTTCTTATTTTATTTAATTACATAATTGTTGATCTTTTTTCTAACGTTTTTTTTGTTTAATTTAATTTAAAACATAAGCTTAGACTTTAAAGCTTTTAAACGATTTTAGCGATTAACGTCCGCAACGCTTAGCTTAACGCGACAGACTGATAATCATGCAAAACTACAACTTAGAAGGAAGACGTTACCAAAATATCTGCAAGATTTCAAATCTAATAATGAGATGAGAAACACAACAACAACCAAGCCAGCCGAATCAATTCAAATCAAATAAATTCCGAAAAAAAAACCGTAATCATATACAAATTTTTATTTTGGTTTTCTTATCTAGTTTTTTTTTTTTGCTTTTGTTTTTATTTTATTTTGAAAAGTATGATTTGTCGTTTTTAGACAACTAACTGTGTGCATATATGTATGTGTGTGTGTGTTTAAAAATTCTCTAACTTTTATGTAGAAACACTGTCTTTGAGTGGATCTCAAAAGTTGTGAGTGTCAAGGTTAAAAGTCCAAATGAGACGACATCACAGCTTCCAATGTGAAACATTAAACCCAACGATCACTGTGACGACTGACTGGGTGACTGACTGACAAACAGCCCAGACCCTAATGAACGCCACAGCATATCCACACAACAAAATTCCATTAGCCCGCCGACGACGTTTTTACACAAATGTAAACAACTGTCCAACAGCAGACGATAGATTTCAACTTGTTACCACCTCAAAAATGTTTCAAATTTCAAATCATCAATGACCGTTAAGATAAAAAATTAAAAGTATTTTTAAATTGTTATGGCTCCACTGTTTCTTGTCAACACAACAATTGTCAATGTATTTGTCGGCGACAGTGTTTAGAATTAAAAAAAAAAATATGTATATATATATATATATATGAAGTTTTATATTTATTTACCTGTGAAATGAACCTTTAACTACATGGTTGTTGAATTAAATAGCAGAAGCTTATTAAAGGCTATATACGATAAAGAGATTTTTCTATGGATTTAAGAGATCTCCGTAAATCCAAAATATTTATTCGAAGTAGTCATGTGTGTGTGTTTTTTTCTACCCTTCACCACACTGTGGTACAGGATATTATGTTTTTGGGCATATTTTTGTAACTGGCAAAAGGAAACGAGCATCAAGTGTGTGTGTTTTTTATACCCTTCACACAATTTGGTACAGGCTTTATTTTGAGCATAGGTTTGTAATGCATGCAATCACTTTCTATGTCGATTTACGCATGTCCGTCCGTCCATGTATTTTTGTTAACAAAGTACAGGTCGCATTTATGATCCGATTTGGATGAAATTTGGCACAGTTCACTTATTTGGCCAAAGGACGAACCCTATTGAAATTGGGAAATATCTCTCCATATATACTTTCGTCCGATTTAAGGTAAATGGTGCACCAAAGTCCCTATATATCTTTCGATTTGCACGAAATTTGGCACAGCGTAATGAATTAGCTCTAGAATGATGTGTTGTAAGTTTCGTGAAAATCGGTTCAGATTTAGATATAGCTCCCATATATATTCGTCCGATTTTAAGGTAAATGGTGCACCAAAGTCCCTATATACCTTTCGATTTGCACGAAATTTGGAACAGCGTAATGAATTAGGTCTAGAATGATGTGTTGTAAGTTTCGTGAAAATCGTTTCAGATTTAGATATAGCTCCATTTATATATATTCTTCCGATTTAAGGTAAATGGTGCACCAAAGTCCCTATATATCTCTCGATTTGCACGAAATTTGGCACAGCGTAATTAATTAGGTCTAGAATGATGTGTGTTAAGTTTCCTGAAAATCGGTTCAGATTTAGATATAGCTCCCATATATATTTTCGTCCTATTATATGTAAATGGTGCACCAAAGTCCCTATATACCTTTCGATTTGCACGAAATTTGGCACAGCGTAATGAATTAGGTCTAGAATGATGTGTGTTAAGTTTCCTGAAAATCGGTTCAGATTTAGATATAGCTTCTATATCTGACCATATGAAAAATTTAGTATCGGTTGGGTATCATATAGTCGGCCCCGTCCGACTTTACTACTTTCCTTGCTGGTTTTTAAATCCAGTCGTGGATTTTTTAAATATTATTTTAACAGAACTATTCAGTCGAGGATTTTTTAAAAATTATTTTACCACAGCTATTCAGACGTGGAATTTAAAAAAATGTTTTTCTAGAGATTATTCTGGCGTGGATTTTTAATAAATGTTTTTCCAGAGGCTTTTCGAGCGTAAATATTTTAATTTATATTTTATTTATCCAGAGACTATTCAGGCGGGGATGTTTTAAAAATTATTTTTCCAAAGACTATTCAGGGGTGCATTTTATAGCCTACACAACTATGTTGTCAGCTTTGTGCAGTCCCAAGAGTTTGTTACGCCACGGAATATTGGTCCTAGACCCACCTTTAAGTATACCGTTCGTCATATCTCGAATAGCTGAGTCGATCTAGACATGTGTGTCCGTCCGTCCGTCCATTATAATTTGTAAACACGATACAGGCCACAGTTATGAACTAATCTTCACGAAGACCCCTATTGTTTTTGGTAAAGATTAATTAATATTTAGAAGATGAAATAGACCAAAAACTTTATTTTTGTCGGTTTTTCGCTCCAGAGGCCGCAATTATGGCCCAAACATCGCGAAATTTTACATGGAGAAGGGGATTGGGCCAAAGAATAAGCATGCCTGTTTTGATAAATATCGGTCAATATTTAGCAGATCAAATGTACCCTGACTTTTGTGTGAAAAATTACAAAATTTGTATTCTATAACGCATATTTTTACTCCTGAAGGACATCGAGCCGATGTCCAAGAGAAAAGTTGATTGTATATCCTTTAAATAAAAAAAATCGTTTTAATAAGAGCTATGTCAGAATGGGCATACTTTTTTAGAAGCTTTTAAAATTTAATCCATACAAAGTGTTTAGAGGTTTTTTGAATTTTTAGTGTAAAATTGTGCTAAAATTATAAACACACATGTAAGTAAAAAATTTAAATTCCATTAAATTCCGGTTGTCACCCGATTATTGAACTTTAACTGTCGCTATCGCATTATGTGTGCTTGTATATTTGTCAGCACTTTCAATTAATGATTAATAAAATTACTTTGTTGTTCTTTTCTTTTTTTTATTTATACGCCCATGGGTGTATGTAAACTTCTATTCTAGACTAATACTAACACAAAACATGAATAGTAGATATACATACGTTCTGTGTCTTGGTACGTGGCTAAGATCTGATGATGTTGTAGTAGTTGTTGGGGATTTTCGAAACTCGTTTATGTTTAATTAAAACCCCATTATCGAATATCGAATTGTTGCTTTCCAAAAAAAAAATAAAAACAAATTTCCATTTTTAATCGCATCCGCTTGCCACACAGATCCAGCCGATCATAGATAAACCCGTTCTTAGAATGATGCTCGAAAACAAATTCTGGCTAAAGATTCTATCTTTCGATTTTTTTTTGTCAGATTATTAATTGGAGTATCATTTGAAGAGGTTTTCTTACTTAACCAATACCATTAATAATTTCCAATAATTTTGATTTTTTTTCGTACTCTATATTTAACATTTTAAAATTTGGGTAAAGAACAGAGCGATATTATGGGTTTGTCATAGTCTTTGTAACATTTCGATGCAAAACTTTAATAAAAAATTTTTTCCAATATACGAATTTGATATTCCCAATATACGCATATTTTTAATTTCTAATATATGAGATATATTGGTATGTAATTCGTATTTATTCCATTTTTACATACTCAAAATTCGTAATAAGTTATTAATCTAAAAAAATATATTTTATTAAAAATCCAAGTTAAATTGTCACTAAAAATAATTTTTTAACCAGTTAGCGGAGCAGTATAGTCGGACGGGACCGACTCTACCCTCTACCACGAAAATCTAACTTTCTGCTGTTCTTTATTCTTAGCATGGGTAATATATCGCGATATTTGCACCCTCTTGACCGATTATACGTCAACAACTCCAATTTCTAACCCTGGCATATTTTCCAAATCATGTTTTCCAGAGGTGAAAATAAAAATTTGGTCACTTTAGTTTTTGGTTGATTTAACCCTCGAAATATTTACCGATCGTCATAGTTTCTTAAAAAAATATTTCTTTAAATCACGCTTCAATAGTTTCTGAAATCATTAATAAAACACACTTAAATATTATCTTAAAAATATATGTATATTTTTTTAAACCTGAATAGTTTAGCTGAATAGAATAGCGAAATATTGATCCTAGATCCACCTTTAAGTATACCGATAGTCATATCTCGACTAGCTGAGTCGATCTAGGCATGTGTGTCCGTCCGTCTGTCCATTATAATTTGTGAACATGATACAGGCCACAGTTATGGACCAATCTTCACGAAATTTTGCATGTAGGATGGGTTCTGCCCAATGAAGACCTCTGTTGTTTTTGGTAAAGATCGGTTACAATTTAGGGATGAAATGGACCAAAAACTTTATTTTTGTCTGATTTTCTGGTCAATTATGGCCCAAACATGGCCAATTTTTACATGGAGAAGTGGATCAGGCCAAAGAATAAGCACGCCTATTTTAATAAAGATCGGCCAATATATAGCGGGTCACATTAATCCTGACTTTTGTGTGAAACATTACAAAATTTGTATTCTACAGCGTATATATTTACCCCTGAAGGACATAGACCTGAGACCTGAGATATACAATATATACAAGAGGAGTAGTCGACCTTTAAATTGATACCAATTTTATTGTCGCATATAATCGGGTGTGGGAGTTACACTTAAGTATTAACAGGTGCTTACGTATTCAGATATTATTTAGTAACCCATTACCACACTAGAGGGCGGTAATATATTTTGAAATTTTTCATGAGGATCCAGGTATGGTCAAGGACAACGCCTATAATTTTCGGTGATGATCAGATAATAATTTTGGGATGAACTGGACCGAAAACATTTGCAAGAGGGTGTAAATATCGCGAAATATTTCCCAAGCTCAGAATATAGAAGAACAGGAAGTTCGATTTTCGTTGTGTAGGGTATCATATGGTCGGCCCCATCCGACTGTACTGCTCCGCTCACTGGTTTTAACATATCCACGTTTGAAAAAATTATTTATTAAAAATAACCACACTTGAAATATTATTTTTTTATATACACACTTATTTTATAATTTTTAGAATCAGCTCTTTTTTTAAAAATCATGCATAAAATAATTATTTTTTAAACCACCCTTTTGTTAAATACACAATTCATAGAGTATTACTTGGTCCGGCCATGTTCGACCATTGCCTTTACTTGCATATTTTTATACCCTTCACCACACTGTGGTACAGGGTATTATGTGTTTGTGCATATGTTTGTAATAGGCAAAAAGAAACGAGATAGACCCATGGTTCACTTTTTTGGCCTAAGAACGAACCCTATTGAAAGATTTAGATATAGCTCCAACATATAGTCCGATTTTATGTAAATAATGCACCAAACTCGCAATATTTGTCCGATTGGGACAAAATTTTGCATAGCGCACTAAATCAGGTTCATACATATGTATGCGAAGTTTTGTTGGAATCGGTTCAGATTTAGATATAGCTCCCATTTATAGCATAGTACGATTTTATGTGAATGATGCACCAAACTCCCAATATTTGTCCGATTGGGACAAAATTTTGCACAGCGAATGGAATTGAGGAAAAAATGATGTGTGATAAGGTTTCAGGTTCAGATTTTAATATAGGTCTTATATATATTTTCGTTCGATTTTATGCAAATGTAAATATTCTATATCTGCCCTATCTACATGACATTGTAGATATTAACATATCTTGTATGTACCCAAGTGGTGAAGGGTATCATATAGTCGGTCCCGTCCGACTTTTGAACTTTCATTACTGGTTTTCTATATATTTTAAATAAATTTATCACAATTACGTTCAAATTTCATAGACTTCAATTCTAATTGATCCGAACTGTCAATCATCTTTGTACATATTGGGAGGGAAAATTCCCAGGGTCAAAAACCTATAAATACTCATGGTCGGTTAAATTAATTTCGGCTTCGGTGGAGATGTCCAACTTTATTCAAGGTCATCTTTGCCAAATCTAAAACACTTAGCATAAATCTTTACTTTCACTTTTTTATTGAAAAAGTGTGGACCATCAACATTTAGGAATAACAAAGACTACAACCATTAACACTTATAAAAACAACAACAGCAAAAACTAATAAAACGTCATTAGGCGGAGTTTATTTTTATAGATTTCCTAAGTGAAATACAATTTCTGACAACATGCGTATTTATGAGCCATTAATTATTCAAATAATAATAACAACAATAATAATAATAAGAAAAAATTAAATAATTTTAAAATAAAAACAAAAATAGATACAATTAAAATCAAGCTGTGCCATATTTAACTAAAAAAAAATATGTATATTGGAAATATCTGAAAGAATTGAATAGCCATTGGCAATAATGATTAATCGTCGTGGAATGAAGTCGGATTTCCGAAACACAAACAAAAATAAATCATGTATCTAATCAGGTGTATCGCTGTACACCTGGATATCATTAAAGAACAGATACAAGAACACATTAAAAAACATAATTGATGAAATCTTCTGGCGATTGAGTACTCGGAACATGGCAATTAAAATTCGAACTAATTTAGTGATGGAACAGCAATCAATATACTCTCTTCCGCACAACAAAAATATTGGTTCTACAATCTAAATTTTAGCCATTATAAAACCAGTGAGCGGAGCAGTATAGTCGGACGGGGCCGACCATACGATACCCAACACAACTACAACGGAACTCTGGCTTTCTGCTAAGTTTTATTCCGAGCCTGGACAATATTTCGTGATAGTTGCATCCTCTTTCGCGATAAGAGGCCAATAGTACCTCTTCCTTACACTTACATATGTTCCGAATATTTCTAATATTCAGTAAAGACTTTCGAACTACTTGTCCATATTCCCTTTACCGTAGGTTGTGTTTTGATGTTCGGCTTATAATTGTCGCCTATAGATTGACTAGAAAAAAACACACACACACAAATTATGTTTTTCGGTCCACTTCATACCAAAATTATTATCTGATCATCACTGAAAATTTTAGGCGTTGTCCTTCACCACAACCGGAACCTCATAGAAAATTTCAAAGCGATCAGCGCTTTATTTCCGCCCTTCAGTGTGGTAATGGGTTACTAAATAATATTTGAATACGTAAGCACCTGTAAATATTTAACTCTTTCAGTGTTTTTATCGAATATATTCGACATTTAAAATTACTATCTTTCTTTGCGATTTTTTTTATCCTATGTATCGTTACAATTGATGTTTTTGTTTTTGCTGAAAGACAGACAAAACTGTCCGAGGGTTAAAATAAAAATTGCTTTTTTTCTAAACTCTGTGCCTTCATATGATCTTAAATACAAAATGTTAGATTTTTATTCCGACAATTTTTTTGACACTGAAAGGGTTAAGTGTAATTCCCACATCCGTGCACATACGACAATATAATTGGTATCAATTTAAAGGCCAACCACTCTTCGTGTATACACTATCAATTTCTCGGGCCTATGTCCTTCAGGAGTAAATATATACGCCATAGAATACAAAATGTGTAATTTTTCACACAAAAGTATGAGTCCGTTTGGCCCGCTAAATATTGATTGGCCAAAACCCATCCTGCATGCAAAATTTCGTGAAGATTGGTCCATAACTGTGGCCTGTATCGTGTTTACAAATTATAATGGACAGACGGACGGAGGGACACTCATGTCTAGATCGACTCAGCTAGTCCATGTTCTATATTCCATTGACTTAAAGTCAAACGAAATATCGCTCATATGCTGCAAGATCGACATAGAGATCTTGCAGCATATGAGCTGAGATCTTGATTTTTGAGTTAATAATACGGAATTGTTCACTATATCGGACCTCATGTTTTTTTTTTAAATACAGATAAATATCTCTTCCACACGCTGATTGGGAAGCTGTAGAAGTTCCTCTGTTTCTTGTAAGATGTAAGTGAATGGAAACGTAACCTTTAGCTGGGTGGGTATTTATTAAATATTAATTAAAATATTTACATTGATAGCTCAGAGAGTCTTCGTCTTCATGCTTAATTCGTAAGTATAACGCTCGTGTCTTAAGTCTTGTGATTTTAAATAACAATAATAAACATGATGATGCTATAAATAACAATTATAATGATGATGATGATAATGAAGACAATGTTAATAAAATTATAAAAAAATATAAAAATAATAATAGGCATTCTAAAAACTATTTAAGCGTAATAATAACAATAATATTGATAATAGAACTAACATTTATTTAAAAAAAATACTTTATAACAGTTTATTAAATCATAATAATAACAACAGTGAATATGTCGTGATTGGGCACATGTTAATTCGAAACACAAACATTTAATGATATTAGCACATGTCTAAACTACAGATCAACTTTTAAATTGTATTCTTTAAGTATAACCCCTTGATCTAATGGAAGTTATTGGAATATTAATCATTCGCATATTTTTCATGTTTCTCTTAAGCACCCATTTCCTAGTTTCAGCATTTCACGTGTTTATTTTTCATAAATCAAACTTGAAAATAATAAAAAATTCACAAATTAAATGATAATAGTTTATTGACCATTTGTTTGTTATGTTCGAACGAACTCACTTTTCATCTGAACCAGTTTTAGAATCATAGATTTTTATGATTCTATATTGACTTGTTCTAAAGCATATTCTCAATGCTATTAGTTAATTTGTTTTGTCGTCGGCATGGTATTTTGATGTAAAAAATCGAATTGGTATATAATTTCAATATTATGGAAATTGCCTATTAAGAGTTTTAGGGGATTCCATAAAATGAAGACAACCAAAACACACACACACAATGACTCAGTTGTTTTTCATAATTTATGGCATGCTTAATGTCGAATATATTAAAAAACACTGGGGGTCATTGGAAAAGTTCTGTTTGAAAATATCCACACTTATAGAGGTTTGGGTATTTGAAAAATATTGTTTAAAATCCACACTTATCACTCTGTCGGGGGTTTATAAAATACTGTTTGAAAAATCTACTTTGCGTTTTTTGATAGATGATTTTTAAACCAGTAAGGAAAGTAGTAAAGTCGGACTGGGCCGACTATACGATACCCTTCACCACTTTGGGTATATTCAACATATGTATCCTAAAAGACATCGATTTTTCGAAGGAAAATCGACATGAAATTGAACGATATCAATCGGCCTAGCTATGGATCTTTAGTGCACCATTTACCTAAAATCGGGCGAAACTATATATGGGAGCTATATCTAAATCTGAACTTAGCACACGTATAGATTCAATTCAGTACGCTATGCCAAAATTCGTGCAAATCGAAACTATATATGGGAGCTATATATAAATCTGAACCAATTTTCACGAAACTACGCACACATCATTTTAGACTTAATTCAGTACGCTATGCCAAAATTCGTGCAAATCGAAAGATTTTGAGGGACTTTGGTTCACCATCTAACTAAATCGGGCGAAACTATATAGGACCTATATATAAATCTGAACCGATTTTCGTGCAAATAAAAATTCGATTTTCAGGGACTAAAGTCCGTAAATTGGACAAAAATATTTATGGAAGCTATATCTAAATCTGAGCCGATTTTTTCCCAATTTCAGTAGGGTTCGTCCTTGGGCCAAATAAATGAGCTGAACCAAATTTCAGCCAAATCGGATTATAAATGAGACCTGTACTTTGTTTACAATTTTACATCAACTGACGGACGGACGGACATGCATAAATCGACTCAGAAAGTGATTCTATGCATATTCTCTAAAGGAACCATGGGACTATCTCGATTCCTTTTGGCTGTTACAAACATATCTTCGCTAGCTGCTGTTTAACAAATCCACGCTTATAGAGCTTTGGGTCTTTGATAGCTGCTGTTTAAAAAATCCACGCTTATAGAGCTTTGGGTCTTTGATAGCTGCTGTTTAAAAAATCCACGCTTATAGAGCTTTGGGTCTTTGATAACTGCTGTTTAAAAAATCCACGCTTATAGAGCTTTGGGTCTTTGATAACTGCTGTTTAAAAAATCCACGCTTATAGAGCTTTGGGTCTTTGATAGCTGCTGTTTAAAAAATCCACGCTTATAGAGCTTTGGGTCTTTGATAACTGCTGTTTAAAAAATCCACGCTTATAGAGCTTTGGGTCTTTGATAGCTGCTGTTTAAAAAATCCACGCTTATAGAGCTTTGGGTCTTTGATAGCTGCTGTTTAAAAAATCCACGCTTATAGAGCTTTGGGTCTGTGATAGTTGCTGTTTAAAAAATCCACGCTTATAGACCTTTGGGTCTTTGATAGTTGCTGTTTAAAAAATCCACGCTTATAGACCTTTGGGTCTTTGATAGTTGCTGTTTAAAAATCCACGCTTAAAGAGCTTTGGGTCTTTGATAGTTGCTGTTTAAAAAATCCACACTTATAGAGCTTTGGGTCTTTGATAGTTGCTGTTTAAAAAATCCACACTTATAGAGCTTTAGGTCTTATATAGCTGCTGTTAAAAAAATCCACTCCTATAGAGCTTTGGGTCTTTGATAGCTTCTGTTTAAAATATCCACACTTATAGACCTTTAGGTCGTTGATAGTTTCTGTTTAAAAAATCCACGCCTTTAGAGCTTTGGGTCTTTGATAGTTGCTGTTTAAAAAATCCACGGTTATAGAGCTTTGGGTCTTTGATAACTGCTGTTTAAAAAATCCACGCTTATAGAGCTTTGGGTCTTTGATAGCTGCTGTTTAAAAAATCCACGCTTATAGAGCTTTGGGTCTTTGAAAAATAATGTTAAAAAAATCCACGCTTATAGAGCTTTGGGTCTTTGATAGCTGCTGTTTAAAAAA
This sequence comes from Musca vetustissima, assembly GCF_032173495.1. Taxonomy (NCBI): domain Eukaryota; kingdom Metazoa; phylum Arthropoda; class Insecta; order Diptera; family Muscidae; genus Musca; species Musca vetustissima. The sequence continues at coordinate 45,222 of NW_026884219.1, forward strand.
TCCACGCTTATAGAGCTTTCGGGTCTTTGAAAAATACTGTTTAAAAAATCCACGCTTCCTCCTCAAAATTCCGAAAATTGTGCAAAGTTGGCCGATATATTCCATATTTAATAGAATTTCAAGCTCTATCTAAAATATTACGATCTCTAAATTGATTAATCGGCACAAAACTGTATTCTAATCAGGAATACTTTGAGGTATCCGACGAATATTTCGAAGTGTTGCAAAAGGCAGTGTATAAAATATAAAAGTATTTCGCGGCGTTACAAACTCTTGGGCCTGCACAAAGCTATAACCCTGACAACATAGTTGTGTAGGGTATAAAAATGCACGGTTATAGAGCTTTGGGTCTTTGATAGCTGGTGTTAAAAAATCCACGCTTATAGAGCTTTGGGTCTTTGATAGCTGGTGTTTAAAAAATCCACGCTTATAGAGCTTTGGGTCTTTGATAGCTGGTGTTAAAAAATCCACGCTTATAGAGCTTTGGGTCTTTGATAGCTGGTGTTTAAAAAATCCACGCTTATAGAGCTTTGGGTCTTTGATAGCTGGTGTTTAAAAAATCCACGCTTATAGAGCTTTGGGTCTTTGATAGCTGGTGTTTAAAAAATCCACGCTTATAGAGCTTGGGGTCTTTGATAGCTGCTGTTTAAAAAACCTATGCTTATAGAGCTTTGGGTCTTTGATAGCTGCTGTTTAAAAAATCCACGCTTATAGAGCTTTGGGTCTTTGATAGCTCCTGTTTAAAAAATCCACGCTTATTGAGCTTTGTGTCTTTGAAATATACTGCTTAAAAATTCACGCTTATAGAGCTTTGGGTCTTTGAAAAATACTGTTTAAAAAATCCAAGCTTATAGAGCTTTGGGTCTTTGAAAAATACTGTTTAAAAAATCCACGCTTGTAGAGCTTTGGGTCTTTGATAGTTGCTGTTTAAAAAATCCACGCTTATACAGCTTTTGGTCTTTGATAGCTGCTGTTTAAAAAATCCACGCTTATAGAGCTTTGGGTCTTTGAGAAATATTGTTTAAAAATCCACGCTTACAGAGCTTTGGGTCTTTGAAAAATCCTGTTTAAAAGATCCACGCTTCCTCCTCAAAATTCCGAAAATTGTGCAAAGTTGGCCGATATATTCCATATTTAATAGAATTTCAAGCTCCATCTAAAATATTACGATCTCTAAATTGATGAATCGGCACAAAACTGTATTCTAATCAGGAATACTTTGAGGTATCCGACGAATATTTCGAAGTGTTGCAAAAGGCAGTGTATAAAATTCCATACTTATATCTCTAAATATCTTTGGAAAATATTGACCTCTTAAAGACCCACACAGTTATAGCATTTTAGTTTCAAAATTTGCCATAATATTAAAATAATTGTCATATAAAAGGTATAACAATTCAAGTGGTTCAGTTTTGGGATTTTTTTCAAAATGTATGATTTTACAAAATTAAGTATTTGGTCCATTTAATCCCCTAAATATTAACCGATCTTTACCAAAACAATAGGGGGTTTCATTGGGCCGAACCCTTCCTACATGCAAAATTTCGTGAAGATTGGTCCGTTACTGTGGATTGTATCGAGTTTACAAGTTATAATGGACAGGCGGACGGACACACATGTCTAGATCGACTCAGCTAATCGAGATATGATGATCGGTATACTTAAAGGTGGATCTAGGACAAGTATTTCGCGGCGTTACAAAATCTTGGGCCTGCACAAAGCTATAACCCTGACAACATAGTTGTGTAGGGTATAAAAATGCACGGTTATAGAGCTTTGGGTCTTTGATAGCTGGTGTTTAAAAAATCCACGCTTATAGAGCTTTGGGTCTTTGATAGCTGGTGTTTAAAAAATCCACGCTTATAGAGCTTTGGGTCTTTGATAGCTGGTGTTTAAAAAATCCACGCTTATAGAGCTTTGGGTCTTTGAAAAATACTGTTTAAAAAATCCACGCTTATAGAGCTTTGGGTCTTTGAAAAATACTGTTTAAAAAATCCACGCTTATAGAGCTTTGGGTCTTTGATAGCTGCTGTTTAAAAAATCCACGCTTATAGAGCTTTGGGTCTTTGATAGCTGGTGTTTAAAAAATCCACGCTTACAGAGCTTTGGGTCTTTGCTAGCTGCTCTTTAAAAAATCCACGCTTACAGAGCTTTGGGTCTTTGCTAGCTGCTGTTTAAAAAATCCACGTTTATAGAGCTTTGGTTATTTGATAGCTGCTGTTTAAAAAATCCACGCTTATAGAGCTTTGGGTCTTTGATAGCTGCTGTTTAAAAAATCCACGCTTATAGAGCTTTGGGTCTTTGATAGCTGCTGTTTAAAAAATCCACGCTTATAGAGCTTTGGGTCTTTGATAGCTGCTGTTTAAAAATCCACGCTTATAGAGTTTTGGGTCTTTGATAGCTGCTGTTTAAAAAATCCACGCTTATAGAGCTTTGGGTCTTTGATAGTTGCTGTTTAAAAAATCCACGTTTATAGAGCTTTGGGTCTTTGATAGCTGCTGTTTAAAAAATCCACGCTTATAGAGCTTTGGGTCTTTGATAGCTGCTGTTTAAAAAATCCACACTTATAGAGCTTTGAGTCTTTGATAGCTGCTGTTTAAAAAATCCACGCTTATAGAGTTTGGGTCTTTGATAGCCGCTGTTTAAAAAATCTACGCTTATAGAGCTTTGGGTCTGTTTAAAAAATACACACTTATAGAGCTTAGGTTCTTGAAAAATACTGTTTAAAATATCCACACTTCCTCTTTAATATTCCGAAAATTGTGCAAAGTTGTCCGATATATTCCATATTTAACACTAGATAGCCGAAGGCAGTCATTTTGACCGTTTTTCAATTTCAAGTACAAAAACAATTGTGTATATTATGACCCAGCTTTTTAAAATTTGGTGACTTTTTGTACCACATTGAACTAAGTTTATTAATCATAGTAGCTGCTTCCTCCCCTCTTTCATTCCCCGTATTCACATGTGTTATACCTATATAGCCTAAAAGCGGTCATTTTGACTTTTTGTGAACTATTAAATAATCAAAATACTTTTATTATTGTATAAAGTAAATTTCTTATATGACAAGATCACTACAACAACATCGAAAACCGTTTGATACTCTAGAAACACAAACGAACACACAAATCGGGAAAAATAAATTTTATATTTCCAGTCGATTTCACTCTTAGAGTAAAGACTTCTTCACTCTTAGAGTAAAGACTTCCTTTTTTCGAACATTTTGTCCGCGCTCTTTTTTTCAAAAGGGGAAACTCGAGAGCCCTACCACCGAAAACAAATAATAACAACGTTTTGTATGATTGTAAATATTGTAAAAAATATTAAAAAAATAGTTTAAAAAAATTTCTTTACAAAATAAAAATTTTTTCAGAATGAAGTCATTTTGACCGATTTTAGGCAATATAGGTATATACAAAATTCCCGTCTTTCTAGTGTTAATAGAATTTCAAACTCTATCTAAAATATTACGATCTCTAAATTGATGAATCGGCACAAAACTGTATTCTGATCAGAAATACTTTGAGGTATCCGACGAATATTTCGAAGTGCTGCAAAAGGCAGTGTATAAAATTCCATGCTTATATCTCTGAACATCTTTGAAAAATATTGACCTCTTAAAGACCCACAGAGTTATAAGCATTTTAGCATCAAAATTCACCATAATTTTTAAATAATTTTCATATATAAAATATAACAATTCAAGTGATTCCGTTTTGGGTTTTTTGTTCAAAATATATGAGTTATTTTTGCGTGGAAGACATACACTTCCCTATAAATAATAATTAAAACAATTTTTATAAATTTCATCTTATCTTTGCATGTAACGTAGGAAGTCTAAGTAATTTATATTCAAGTTCAAGTATTCAATGAAATAAAACCAACAACAACACACGAAACAACATCTTCAGACACTTCGTGTGCCAATAGTTTCCGCAATGTCATGCTACAATTAATAACTGGAGCAAAGTGTGTGGCCGTCCACACATTGGATTAAATTGGATTTGTGTGGCCAAGTTGGTATTTCAATGGTTTCTTGGCAATGCCATAGAATTCAAAAAAAAAATAAATAAAGAGTAAGGTTAGTGTAAACCAATCAATGGTTGACGCAATAATAGACCTATAAACAAAGAATTGATTTAAGTATCTAAAATTTCGTTTGGTTTAAAGATGATTAAAATTGAAATAAAATTAAATACTTCAGTTAACATAACAATCATAACACTGTCTTGTCCTACACTTTTTGTAGAACTTCCGGTGGTTGGCGAACAGAATGGTTACTGAAACAGCTAACCAATCGAAATAAACCATTTGAATGCTCAGCATGAATATCAGAAGAAACAACAAAAATAAAGAAGTCAATGGTGGTGATGAGCAGCTGATGACCATTTGCTTTCGAACCAGAAGCAATTATTCAAATGAGGATATTCACCTTTTGTTTATCGAACAATAAAAAAAAACCTTCAAAACATCAACTTTATGCAAAACTATTCATAAATCACTTTTACTTATATTTTTTCGAATTGATTAATTATTATTCTATTTTTTCTGAATCAAAAAAAATCTTCACAGAATAGACAGATCTTATTTTTATTTTTTTGGAAATGCAATGTGAATTGAGGAACATTTTTAGATCCTCCATCAATTAAATTTGATGGATGGAATAGAGCTCGCCATATTTTAGAGCTATTCTAAGGATGTATGGAATTAATAATTTGGGTTTGGGGTTTTTACCGCTTTTTGAGACACGTTTTTCAACAAAACTGGCTGTCAGATCTGTATTAAAATTTAACAATGAAAATGGCGAACATTGATAAGAACTATTTCCCTGATTATTTCATCTGTATTGTAATCTAATATGAAGAGACTTCAGATTTCAGACACACCAAATCAAAATACAAAACAGATAGGTCCGCGTCACATCCATCACAGACATAACCTTGCAACTTGTTAGGCAAGAAAAACAAAACGAACATACATATTTTTATGTATTTTTTTTTTCTAACACGAAATAGTAAAATTTTCTTTGTTAAATTCGTAAATAGATGTCACCGTTCTTCTTCATTTATTCGCAAATGAAAACGGCATCGGAAACAAATAAAAAACATGGGAATGGAATCAGACAAATGAACTGAACAAAAAAAAATACAGACAGAAACCCAACTCAATAAAAGTCAACAGAAAATATAATATAATCATATAAAAAACAACAACATCAGATTGCAAAACATTATTATGTTAATTAATTTGATTAAAAATATACACAATACAATAAACAAACAATAAAGTGTGATGAACAGTTATTAGACCTTGGCCATGAATACCTTCTGTATTAACCACAAAATAAAAAAATCAAATATTGTACTGAATGCAAACTATGAATAAAGAACTTCATTCATAAAATTATAATTTTTTCTATTCTTATTGTGACAAAATAATAAATGTTGAGAATAATCTATCTATATATATAAAACCCAGTAAGGAAAGTAGTAAAGTCGGACGGGGCCGACTATACGATACCCTTCACCACTATGGGTATATTAAACAGGACTATTAACATGAAATTGGATGAAATAAAATATGTGATATTTATCTAACTGTGAATCGACTTCAAACAAATATCAATAGGTCATCCGTTGGGCTATATCTGTACTTCTAGAAAACGCAACTACGTAATTCTATGCTCAATTTTGTAAGTTGTGCAAAATTTGATGTCAATCTGACTAACATGAGCAGTTTGATGCCCAATTTACTTGAAATCGGGCGAAAATATATATGGAAGCTTTATCCAAATATTAAGCGATTTCAAACAAGCTTGTCACAGGTTAGGTTATACTAATTTCAGAACGTTTTGTTCCTATTGGTTCCTTGGTGCGTCAATTACTTAAAATCAATCTATAATAAAAGGGAGCTATATCTAAATCTAGGCCGATTTTCACGAAACAAGGCAGACATCACTCTAGGCTCAATTCAGTACGTTATGCCAAATTTCGTGCAAATCGAAGGATATATAGGGACTTTGGTGCACCATTTACATGAAATTGGACGAAACTATATATGAGAGCTTTATCTAAATCAGGACCGATTTTCTCAAAACTTGGTAGACATCACTCTAGGCTCAATTCAGTACGTTATGCCAAATTTCGTGCAAATCGAAAGATATATAGGGACTTTGGTGCACCATTTACATGAAATCGGACGAAACTATATATGGGAGCTATATCTAAATAAGGACCGATTTTCTCGAAACTTCACTCTAGGCTCACTCTAGGCAGACATCACTCTAGGCTCAATTCAGTACGTTATGCCAAATTTCCTGCAAATCGATGGATATATAGGGACTTTGGTGCACCATTTACATGAAATCAGACGAAACTATATATGGGAGTCAGGGACGTACGCAGGGGGGCGGCCCGGGGGACCCGGGCCCCCCCCGAAATGAATTTTTTTCATAGTAAATTTATGTTTGCAACAGCGAATTTTTTCATTTTGTGCTACCGGCCCCCCCCCCCCCGAAATGAAATCCTGTGTACGTTGCTGATGGGAGTTATATCTAAATCAGAACCGATTTTCACGAAACAAGGCAGACATCACTCTAGGCTCAATTCAGTACGTTGTGCCAAATTTAGTGCAAATCGAAGGGTATATAGGAACTTTGGTGCATCATTTACATAAAATCGGACGAAACTATATATGGGAGCTATATCTAAATTAGGACCGATTTTCTCGAAACTTGGCAGACATCACTCTAGGCTCAATTCAGTACGTTATGCCAAATTTCGTGCAAATCTAAAGATATATAGGGACTTTGGTGCACCATTTACGTGATATCGGGTGAAACTATATATGGGAGCTACATCTAAATCTGGACCGATATTCTCGAAACTTGACCCTTAATCCCCTCAGTGACCCTTAATCCCGGGTCAATGACCCTTAATCCGGATTAAGCCTTAATCACCTCAATAACCCTTAATCCCCTCAGTGACCCTTAATCCGGGGTCAATGACCTTTAATCCGGATTAAACCTAAATCCCCTCAGTGACCCTTAATCCGGGGTCAATGACCCTTAATGACCCGGGATTAAGGGTCATTAAGGGTTTAAGGCTTAATCCGGATTAAAAGTCATTGAACCCGGATTAAGGGTCATTAAGGGGATTAAGGGTCACTGAGGGGATTAAGGGTCACTGAGGGGATTAATGGTCACTGAGGGGATTAAGGATCACTGAGGGGATTAAGGGTTATTGAGGTGATTAAGGCTTAATCCGGATTAAGGGTCATTGACCCCGGATTAAGGGTCACTGAGGGGATTAAGGGTCATTGACCCCGGATTAAAGGTCATTGACCCCGGATTAGGGGTCACTGAGGAGATTGAAGCTTAATCCGGATTAAGGGTCATTGACCCCGGATTAAGGTCATTGAGGGGATTAAGGGTCATTGAGGGGATTAAGGGTGACTGAGGGGATTAAGGCTTAACCCGGGTTAAGAGTAATTGACCCCGGATTAAGGGCCATTGAGGGGATTAAGGGTCACTGAGGGGATTAAGGGTCACTGAGGGGATTAAGGGTCATTGACCCCGGATTAAAAGTCATTGAGGGGATTAAGGCTTAATCCGGATTAAGGGTAATTGACCCCGGATTAAGGGTCACTGAGGGGATTAAGGTTCATTGACCCCGGATTAAAGGTCATTGAGGGGGATTAAGGCTTAATCCGGATTAAGGGTCACTGAGGGGATTAAGGGTCATTGACCCCGGATTAAAATTCATTGAGGGGATTAAGGCTTAATCCGGATTAAGGGTAATTGACCCCGGACTAAGGGTCACTGAGGAGATTAAGGGTCATTGACCCCGGATTAAAATTCATTGAGGAGATTAAGGCTTAATCCGGATTAAGGGTCACTGAGGGGATTAATGCTTAATCCGGATTAAAGTTCGTTGACCCTGGATTAAGGGTCATTGAGGGGATTAAGGGTCATTGACCCCGGATTAAGGGTGACTGAGGGGATTAAGGCTTAATCCGGATTAAGGGTAATTGACCCCGGATTAAGGGTCATTGAGGGGATTAAGGGTCATTGATCCCGGATTAAAAGTCATTGAGGGGATTAAGGCTTAGTCCGGATTAAGGGTAATTGACCCCGGATTAAGGGTCACTGAGGGGATTAAGGGTCATTGACCCCGGATTAAAGGTCATTGAGGGGAATAAGGCTTAATCCGAATTAAGGGTCACTGAGGGAATTAAGGGTTATTAACCCCGGATTAAAGGTCATTGACTCAGGATTAAGGGCCATTGAGGGGATTAAGGCTTAATTCGGATTAAAGGTCATTGACCCCGGTTTAAGGGTCTTTGCTCGGTAATAAATTAATTCGAAAATGCCGTATATAACCTTAATATATAAAGGAGCTTAGTGATAAGAGAGTGACTGTGAGATCATCGCCCAGACGAAACGGCTGAAGCTAGAAGTATGAAATTTTGAGTACTTATATTACTTGGTGTAATGATTATCTCCTTTTTAACAGCATCTGTAAAGAAACAACAAAATTAAAATGCATTGGAATATGAAACATCTTTCAGATATTACTTACAATATTTCACCAATTGCCATTTATTTGCCCCCATCCTAAGAGTAAAACAATGCATTTAAATAATGATATAAATAGTTATATATTCTTTTAAACTTATCTATTTTAACCAAGATAGCACGTCTTATTTATCTGATATCTGAACGATGTTTCATATTCCAATGCATTTTAATTGTGTAGTTTCTTTAAAGATGATGTTAAAATGCAGATAGTCATTACGCCAAGTTCTCAGGCAATGTGTTTATTTATATAATAAATTTCATGCTAAAAAAAATATAAATGAAAAATATGTACATACATTTTTATTTGAATTTTAAATTGGGTATGATTGACGACAATACAGTCATCGACGGAGGTGTAAACGACAGGAAGTAAATCTGTCGTTAACGAAAAGTAGGGAGATTAGTCGCTGAAGTTGTCGTCAACGACAACTTCGCTTACCCTGTCGCCCAAGTTGTCGTGCATGAATACTGCGACACTTGTGTGAAAATTTCGTCAACGATTTCACATTGTTGTCTGCAAAGTGTCTTCAAGGAATTGCCATTGTCTTACACGATTCGTTAATGTTGTCTGCAAGACACTTTCTACTGGGTAACTATTTGTATTGAATCTGTAAAATTACAAATACCTCAATATGTCAACTTCCTATAAATTAAATTAGGAGATCTAAAAACATGTAAAATGTTGTTAAGATCGAACTTTTCATATCCTCTCATATCGACGCCTCTGAACCATAGTATGCCAAGTCTGAAAAGTGAGTTTTTCAGTAGAAGCTTTCAAAGTATGGAAGTTTCTTTAATCGTACGTGCCATGCTAAGTACATTTTTGCTTATAACTTTGGTTTGGATTGGCCGATGATTACCAAAATTTCAGTGAATTTAAATTAAGGACCGTAGTATCTAAAAACGTAAAGAACTTTAAAACATGCTAAGTCGACTTAGCATACTATGGTTCGGAGGCGTCGATATTTATATTCCTTAAAGTAGGTTAAAGAGCATGGACAACCTCCCACCATGCTCTTTAACAATAATGCTCAAAATTTTAGACACTCAGGCTGGAAAAAGGGGGTAAGAACTTCAACATAACGAAAATTCAACGGGAAATATCTATAGCACCCTTTTAATACGTTAGACCAACTCTATGAGAAAATTCGGTCAAAGTCTTCACAATTCCTAAAATGGAGTGGGACGTCTATGTTGGAGCTTGGGCCTAAATAGAAATTTTTCCTCTAAAATGTGTCTTACCCTTCTATATCCCGTTATGGTATATTACAGCTATTACAATGGGAATGGATATATATCAATTTTTGAAAGGAAGATTTGACACCACATGAGAAAATACCAAACAATGGGGGATACCATTATATGGGACTACACGGAAACTTTTGCCAATGTGGCATAGCATACCGAGGTTGAAAAATGTTTCACATGACCCAAAGTTTCATCCCGTTTCCGACATATTGAAGGCTATAATTTGGCATTCCGGATTCACAGTATTTTTAATGCACAACCCACGATGTAGAGTATAACATATAATCCTATAATAGTGGATTTTTAAACAACAACAAACATAGAAAATTATTTTTCAAATACCCACGGACATAGCGTGGAATTTTTAAATACGATTTTCGAAGACCCACAGATTTATAAACGTAGAATTTTAAATACTATTTTTCCACAGAACTTTTAGCGAGGCTATTTATACCCTACACAACTATGTTTTCAGGGTATTATAGCTTTGTGCAGCGCCAAGAGTTTGTAACGCTGCGAAATACTGGTCATAGACCCACCTTTAAGTATACCGATTATCATTTCTCGACTAGCTGAGTCGGACGTACGTCCATCCGTCCGTCTGTCCATTATAATTCGTAAACACGATACACAGTTATGGACCAATCTTCACAAAATTTTGCATGTAGGATGGGTTCTGGCCAATGAAGACCCCTATTGTTTTTGGTAAAGATCGGTTAATATTTAGGGAATGAAATGGACCAAATACAAAATTTTTGTCGGTTTTTCTGGTAGCTTTAGATGCCGCAATTATGGCCCAAACATCGTGAAATTTTACATAGAAAAGGGAATCGGACCAAAGAATGTGCATGCCTGTTTTGATAAAGATCGGTCAATATTTAGCTGGTCAATTGGACCCTAACTTTTGTGTGAAAGATTACAAAATTTTTATTCTATGGTGTATATAGTTACTCCTAAAGGACATAGACCCGGGAAGTTGATAATATATGTGGTTGACCTTTAAATTGATACCAATTATATTGTCGTATGTACTCGGATGTGGGAGTTACACGTAAATATTTACAGGTGCTTACGTATTCTGATATTATTTATAAACCATTACCACACTAGAAGGCAGAAATATCAGATCAGATAATAATTTTGGGATGAATTGGGCCGAAAACGTATTTTTTTTGTGTGTGTGTGTGTTTTTTTTTTCAATTCGATCTATAGGCTACAATTATAAGCCGAACATCACAACACAACCCACGGTGATGGGAATATGAACTAGTAATTAGAAGGGCTGTACTGAAAATTGGTAATATTCGGAAAATATGTCAGTGTAAGGAAGAGGTGCCGTTGACCACTAGTCGGGCAAGAGGGTGCAACTACCACGAAATATTACCCAGGCTGGGAATAAAAATCCGCAGAATGATAGAGTTCTGTGGTAGTTGTGTAGGGTATCGTATGGTCGGCCCCGCCCGACTATACTGCTCCGCTCACTGGTTTAAAATATATTTTCAAAGACCCACGGACCAGTAAACATGGACTTTTTATACAATATTTTTCAAAGATTTGCTTGCCAATTATCGTTGATTTTTTAAACAATATCGTTCAAAGGCCCACTGACTTATAAGCGTATAGTCATTAAACAATATTTTTCAAAAAACCACAGACCAATAAATGTGATTTGTTCAGCAATATGTGTCCAAGGCCTATAAAGTTTATTATTTTAACATATATATATATATATATATATATATATTTGATATACGCAGTTCGTGAGGCTCTGCACATTAGCTTTGGAAAACGTTATTAAATCTGTACAATCTTCGAAATCAGAATACCCGACCCTTTTTGCTTCCAGTGTCACATAAAATGTATATTTTTTTCATTGTTTTGAAGCACTGTTCTACAATCAACAGTTGCGCCTATAATACTGCCTACCAACCACCACCTACATTTCATGGGACTGCATAAATAATTTATATAGCGATTATGGATAATTGGAATGCCTATATGTTCTTTTAACAATATAAATGGCTGAGACAACTATAAACAAAGACATTTTCCTTTTCTTTAGCAGTTAACATAAATAGATAAGCACGCAACACGCATATCGTCGTCAAAATTCCCTAAAAGTCATATGAAGAAGGAACTTAACCCGCCGGCAGCATAGGGCACAACTTTTGTGGGAGAAAACGGTTGACACTGCTAGTTTGCGTGTGTTGGTATTATGAATTTATGAAATAAAAAAAGAAAATATTTAGACGGAATACAACAAAGAAACTTTATACGGAGTAGGGACTAGGGACTAGGGAATCGGGAACGACCATACTCAACATAAAAAATGTTTGGCATATTTTTTATTATAGTTTGTTATCTTCGCAAGCGATGTCGTCGTTATACGATTGTCTTTTTTTATTCTTTCTCCTAGAGCAAGGAAACCTTCATGCCGCTCTAGGTTAAGAACTTTATTGGCTTCATTCGACTAGTGGCCAACAGGCAATATACTTTGAAATTGTTTTGAAAAGGAAAACTGCACACAGTAGCAAATGAGCATTTGAAAGTAGTACTTTAAAAAAATCCAAATTATTTTATTGTGTGTTATTGAAATTTCGTGTGTTTTAAAATTATTTTTGTTTTTGGAAATAAAAATCAAAATTATGGCCATGAATGAGAAGCCATTGGAAATATCTGGTCAACATTTAAGTCTACAGTCATCAGCATCGCAACGTTGTCTACCAAAATTACAGAAAACCAGAACAAGTCGTGGACGTTCTGCTGCCTTATCTGCTGCTATTAAAGGTGTAAAAAGTGAAAAGCGTAAAAAATCAACGGTGGCAATATCACGCCTAATCGAACTACCCCGTCCCGATGTCCTAAACAGTTATTTATCCTATAGTGAAATTGTACAATATTTAGATTATTTGCGTTTACGCTATTGTGAATTTGTCAAACTCCACACCTTGGGTTTATCCTATGAAAGACGTCCCATTCGAGCAATAGAAATTCATTGGAATAGTGAACGTAATTTATGGGCCCAGGCCAAAGAGAATCGTATCGCATCAGCACCAAGCTCGTGTAACGTGGAATTAAAAGAAATGGAATTATGTGCTCCGGAAAAAGGACGTAATATGGTCTTCATTGAGGCCGGTACACATGCTCGTGAATGGATTACAGTAACGGTGGCATTACATTGTATTCACCAGCTGACGGAAAAGAATGGACGTCATCGTGAATTATTGAGGAAACTGCGATTCTTTATTGTGCCCGTCGTTAATCCCGATGGTTATGAGTATTCCAAGAATAAGGTGAGAAATTCTAGAACTCTTATAAGTTTGCAATGACCGGCACACGTAGTCGTTGTAAAAAGTCATGCTTGAAAAATATCAAAAATAATAAAATCGATAAAAAAAAACCGAACATTCTAAAAAAAAGAACGAAAAACTTTCTGTGCTTGCTATTAAAAAATATAAAAAAATATTTGCGGGAGGCAGAACCGGATGGCTTTTCTTCAGATTTGTTTTCCACTTGCTGTAATGTTTTAAACAATTGCTTAATTAATGCAAATATGTTTCATATTGTAGTGGAAATACTTGCCTTTTTATAGAACTATATACTATATATTATAGAATATATTCTAAAAACTTAGTTCAAGTGATAATTTTAAAACATATTTTTTTACATACAATATTTGTACATACAACATTTAAAATTTATGAAAATTCAAATATATTTCGAAACAGTTAGACTTCTTGGCTTTCGTATGATACAAATTCCATTACAATGCCTCAAGTAATTCAAAAGTTATGGCACAAAAACCGTAGCCAATTTATTTCATCTGTGCCATTTCAATATAATGCATAAATAGATGACGTACGCTAAGTACGCTATGCAAAAATTTGTGCAAATAGAAAGATTTTTAGGGACCTTAGGGCACGATTTACCTAAGATCGGGCGAAACTATACATGGGAGCTATATCTAAATCTGAACCGATTTTCACGAAACTTAGCACACATCATTCTACCCTTAATTAAGTACGCTGTGCAAAAATTTGTGCAAATAGAAAGATTTTTAGGAACTTTAGTGCACCATTTACCTAAAATCGGGCGAAACTATATATGGGAGCTATATCTAAATCTGAACCGATTTTCACGAAACTTGGCACACATCATTATAGACCGTAACACATCATTAAAGTCCGTAAATCGGACAAAAATATATATGGGAGCTATATCTAAATCTGAACCGATTTTTCCCAATTTCGTCCTTGGGCCAAATAAATGAGCTGTACCAAATTTCAGCCAAATCGGATTATAAATGCGACCTGTACTTTGTTTACAATTTAACATCAACAGACGGACGGACGGACATGCATAAATCGACTCAGAAAGTGATTCTATGCATATTCTCAAAAGGAACCATGGGTCTATCTCGATTCCTTTTGCCTGTTACAAACATATGCACAAAGACATAATACCCTGTACCACAATGTGGTGAAGGGTATAAATATCACGCCTTTATGGCCACTCGAAAAATAAACTCAAAAAACTTACATCTACTCGAAAAAATTAATTTAAAACCAGTGAGCGGAGTAAGCAGTATAGTAGGACGGAGTCGGTGTGTCTGTCTGGCTGGCTGGTGCCCACTCTTGGGAGTAATTTCGCCGAGTTATCTTATTGATTTCCTTTTTCTACTTATTCATTTTAATAATACCATTATTGAAAATATTTGCAGAATCCACGATGGCGGAAAAATCGTCGCCCCCATGACGATGATGGCTATGTGGGTACAGATTGTAATCGTAATTTTGATATCCATTGGGATCAATGTAAATCAAATGCGAAACGGAACACTTATCCTGGCGATAAACCCTTCTCCGAACCGGAAACCAAATCTCTGGCCCAGATGCTACATAAACTGGCACCAAAACTTTTGTTCTTTCTATCATTGCATTCGTATGCTCAGTGCATAATGTATCCCTGGGGCCATAGCAAGTAAGTTGCATACATGCATACACATCTGAAAATGGACATCAAACTAAACGATGCAGTAGTGCATAACATATGTTATATTGTATGATAAACTTTTTCGTTTGTGTAATTTTAGATGCTTACCCCAAGACTACAAACTAATGGAAAGTGTTGCCATGGCCGCAAGGAATGCTATCAAATCATATAATGGTCGTTATTATCGTGTTGGAAGTATTTCGCATCTTACGAAACGAATTATTGCCGGTTCGGTGGTCGACTATGCATATGGTGTTGTTAAAATACCGATTTGCTTAGTTATGGAGCTGCCATCAACAGAATATGGATTTCAGCCACCACCAGAGAAAATTAGTCCAATAAGTAGTGAAAGTTGGTGTGGCATACGGGAAATGTGTAAACATGCGTACAATCTTAAAACACAAATTCAGGAACAAGAAACTAAACAACGACTGGAAAATCAAAATGAAGGGTTTTTGCCAACAAACATAATTTCCATAAAAGTAGAACCCCAAACGAAGTCGTTATTAAAGCACAAAGAAATTAACGACGAAATGATGGAATCTCATTCAACGGAAACAATAGGGGAGGACCAGAATGACAAGAAAATATTGCCTAAATTTAATGTAAGAAATAAAATTGTTAATAGGCCAACTGATGGCTATTATCCATCGTTATTGGACGAATAAAGACAATTTAAATAAAGACAAATATTAATTTTAAAAAATTGGTCTTTAAAAAAAATTGTAATTTGCTGATCTTTGCCGAAGTATTGACAAATATATATGTGAAAAATATTCCTATAAATACTTGATCTTAGCGTACGCTTCAGGCCCTTCTTTCGTTGGTAAATCATTATAAAAGCTCTACATTTTCGGTCGTCCTATTTAAAAAATGGAATTATTATTGGGTCCTGAAACTAAAAAATGTGCATCCTTTAAAAATAATACAAAAACCCAAACTTATGGGTCTACTGGCCCTTGAAAACTAGCCTAATAATTAAATCAATAACATATGTATTTATGTTCAAATGTATTTTTAGACTGTAATAAAAAAACAATGGCGTATTAAATTTAATCATTTTTAATTTATTTTTACAAATATATTTCGTAAAATAAATGAAAATATACAACTTCAATTTGTTTTCGTTTTTTTATATATGTATATGATGTTTATGGAATATGTGTTTTGCCAATTGTCCAGCCATTTAGTTGTCAAATTGTTTCTTTTTCAAGAAGGTGTATAAAAATTAACTTTTATGATGTTTAACATGTTTTCTCTCAAAACTGGTATATTGTACCAACACATAGTTTGATAATCGATATTACTATAATTCATTAAAGACAAAAAAACAGTTTACAGAATGCGCAAAATAAATGTAAATAATAAAAAAAACTTAATATTTAATCTGTTGTGGTTTGTATGTCTGTTATGGAAACGCGGGGTGCCGCATATTTTAAGCGTAACTTGTCATAGACTTTGCGATCCTGTAATAAAAACAATATATTATATTAAAAATAAATTTTATATATTAATGAAATTGTTTTCCATATTACCTGCGCACTGACAGACGGTCTTAGCATTTTAACGGCTTTATTGAAATGTTCTCGTGTTACACATAAATCTTCCAATTTTAATTCGTTATTATTTAAAGATTCTTTGAGGGCCATCATTGATGCCTGTCGTACCAGACCAGCTAAATCGGCACCAGTATAACCATCAGTTAATGAGGCAAGTTCTTCGAAATCAACATCG
This sequence comes from Musca vetustissima, assembly GCF_032173495.1. Taxonomy (NCBI): domain Eukaryota; kingdom Metazoa; phylum Arthropoda; class Insecta; order Diptera; family Muscidae; genus Musca; species Musca vetustissima. Next base: position 61,777 of record NW_026884219.1, read on the forward strand.
GCTGCCAATACAGGCTTTGTACCATTCTAAATGTAAATAAAATATTGTGATATTATTTGAGTTCATACAACACAAAAAATAAAACATTACCTTTGTGTTTGCCTTTAATATTTCCAAACGATCTTGTTTTTCCGGCAGACCAACATAGAGTATGGTATCCAAACGACCGGGACGTAAAATAGCGGGATCAATAATATCTGGACGATTTGTAGCAGCCAAAATATAAACACCCTGGCGATCTTCAACACCATCCATTTCTGTCAACAATTGGTTAACCACTCTAGTGCCGGAACCACCTTCGTTGCCATCAGAACGTTTGGGACACAACGAATCGAATTCATCGAAGAAGATGACACATGGTGCAGAGTTTCTTGCCCTCTGGAAGCAGGCCCTGACAGCACGTTCACTTTCGCCAACATACTGAAATTTAGAACAAACATTAATTTAATATATCCTTGAAATTCTATTTTGCAAAACTTACCATATTCATTAATTCTGGTCCCTTAACAGATATAAAATTAATACCAGCCTCATTGGCAATAGCTTTGGCAAGCAATGTTTTACCACAACCAGGTGGACCACACAACAACACACCCGAGGGTGCTGACAAGCCCAAACGTGTTAACTTTTCAGGGAATTTAACTGGCGCCAAAACGGCCAATTTAAGTTCTTCACGTATGTCTTGCAGTGAGCCAACATCGTCCCATGTAACATCGGGTACGGTAATAAAACCTTCACGTTTCGCTGAGGGTTGCACCACCTTCACAGCTTCACAGAAGTCATTAAGGGTTATGCAAAATTCGGAAACAAATGTTATATCCTCTGGTGGATTATCAAGCCAGTTAAGTAATTCGAATAATGTGGGCTCAGGCAATTTTATGTTTTTGTCACCGACAATAGCATCAGCCGGGGTGGTAATTTTTGACTCCTTATTTTCTGTTGTATTCGGAGATGAATCTTTAGTTTCTTTGTCATTAGACTTTTCCTTGGTACCATCTGTCATTTCGACATCATTCTCTACATTATTTTTGTCCTCCGATATATTTTTATCTGATGTTTCCTTCATTTTGGCTTCTGTTTCCGTTGTATCCACAGACATTTCTTCTGTATCATCGGTGGGTTTGTCTTGATCTTTTTCGGTAGAAGGAGACGAATCAGCTGCATCTTCTTCCTTTCCTTCAGATTTCTTTTCCCCTTCTTCAGCGGGTTTGTTGTTATCCGTCTCCTCGTTGTCATCATCTAAATCGACAATTGTAATATTGCGCTGGGCCTTAAGCTGGAAGGCACGCATCTGTTCAGAACATCTGAAAAAATGTTGTAATTAATATGTTTCTAATGTAATTTAATATACTTACTTTCGTTTAACTGCAATTGTTGCTGCTCTTGAAACGAGAGCCAATAAATCGGCACCCACATAGCCAGGTGTCAACTCAGCAATTTTATCAAAATCACATTTTTGTTCCACCGACAATCCCTCGCATATTATAGTCAATATATCTTTGCGATCTTTTCGTGTCGGTATACCAATTGAAATTTCATGATCGAAACGACCAACTCGTCTGAGTGCGGGATCTAAAACATCCGGCCGTGTAGTTGCACCAATGACCAATACCGATTGACCACCTTCAGATAATTTCAAATTATCTAAACTACTGATCAGTTGTGATACAATGCGCCTTTCCATATCACGTTGAGCCATAGAACGATTCGAAGAGATTGCATCAATTTCATCAATAAACAAAACACAAGGGGCACATGCAGCTGCTTGATCGAACACATCACGAATGCGTTCTTCAGATTCACCCGAAACACCGGCAATCAATTCTGTGGCGGGAATTTCAATGAGCGGTAAATTGAGTTGCTGCAAGGGAAAAGAATACGTATTAATTTTGTTTTAGAGAAAAGAGCTAAACTAGGCGATGCCCTACATAAACATCGGTTAGATATGGAATATAGATTTTAGAATGTGAAATTGGAAGATACAATCCAGCATCTACCTATAAGAATTATTTTTTCAGGCTTTTCACGCTTTAATTTTGTTGGTAATTGACAGGCGTAGTTTTAGACTATAGAAGTGTGACATCAAACATTTATTGTTTCATATCGTGTATTTAAACTTTTCATGAGAACAAATAATTTCAAATTGGCGACAAAAAATTTATAATTTATCTTTTATAATGGAAAATTTCAATGTATAATTTTATATGACTATCAGCTACACAAACGTGAATAATTTTGGTGGACTATCAGGTAAATAAACGAGGATTTTGAAGATTAATTTTGACTATTATGAATAGATATAGAGACAGATTCGAAGTCAATCCCGTCTTTCATATTTATGTTCAATATAAAATAATATAAATTCGCAACAAAACAAGATTGTATCTACCTCAAAATGTATTGACTTTGACAATTACTCACCCCAGCAATAGCATGCGCCAATAATGTTTTACCACATCCAGGTGGTCCATGTAACAATATACCTCTGGGTGGCATTAGGCCCAACACAAAGTATATATCAGGTGATTTAATGTGCATAAGGAGTTCACACAATTCCTTAAGGGTCTTTTCCATACCACCAATATCTTGAAATGTCTCCCGGGATTTACGCAGCTGAACTTCCTTTTTATATTTACGGGAACGAGAACCACCTCCGCCACTACTGCTGCCACCGCCACCAGTGTTGGGATTAAATGGCCGATCTGAGTCATTACTATTGCCACGATTTGATGTAGCTTGCTGCTGCCGCATTTGATTAGTGTGGCGTTGCAATTGCTGCATTATATAGGCATTGTTGACGCTATCGCTTTTCTCTAGTTTGTTGAATTGATTTGTCATTTGACGATTTTTCGTATACATTGATGAGTCGTTATTCATAGTTTCATCCAACTTACGTTTTTTAGATGGTTGTCCTGGGGCAGCTGGACTCGATCCACTAGCAGTCTCGTGACGTTTCTGACCGGGATGCTGTTGCAGAGGGGGTAATGAATTGGAATCTGTAGCATTTGATGCGTTTGAAGAGGAACCTTTGGATGATGGCTCCTGTACGGATGATGTGGGAACTTGGATTTTGGTAACTGTTATGGCTGCATTCTTTGATATCGGCAGACCACTGACACCTAATAAGGGAAAATGAGAAATCAATCAATAAGTACACCAAATACTTGGAGGTAATATACCTTTGGGCAAACTTTTGCCATTGGGTTTTGATGAATTAGTTTCATCTCCGCTTTCATCGCTACTGATGTCGATTGCTTCAGCAGATGCTTTATTTGCTGGTGGAGCTGTGGCAGTTGAAGTTGATGGTGGCTTTGATTTGCTGTACAAATCACTCATCATGTTGCTCATTAAATTATTTGACGAGTCCTGTAAAGGAAATAAATTTAAATTTAGGTGCAGACGTTACACAAAAACAATAGTGTAGTTTTTTACGTTCATATACAAAAATAGAACTAAAGGCTTATAATAAATTATCAGTTTAATTCTTGGTAAAATTGTGTGTGGGTCGTGACTTATGAAGACATAAACACCAGCTGGTTTGTAGCTGATCTCACAAATGTTCGATATATTCGATTTGTATTGAATTATATCTTAGGATTGAGAATTTGAAAACTAACCATTGACCCCATAAAAATTTAATATTAATCTCACTAAAAATGTACCACAGAAGGTATTTTATGTAGCACGAGGAGTGTATAAATATATTGGAATACATGTATAGAAACAATATTCGATCTAATCCAGGGCTGTCCACACTAATACATTCAAGTTTTGTGATTGTATATGTTACAAATACAATATTTTCAAAAGTTCTGTTTCTATGTCATATACTGGGAGAAATTTTGTTAAAATATTATTTTCAAATTTTAAGGAAGAACAAATTTAATATTTAATGCAAATATGGATGTTGATGATACATTTTCTCATATAAAGATATATTTGTTTCTGTTTTGCCCTTCCGGCATAATATTGCTCACATATTTCGACCTGTTCCGAACTAATGTTTGCCAGAAATATCCCAATTTTTTCGGTTAGTGTATAAAAACGAAAAGGAATGAATGACAATTTTGAAAATAATTTTTATTTTCAAAATTTTCTCTTTTATAATTGTATGTGTGAGCAATTTGACACACACCGACAGCCCATGGGACCTATTTTGGGCACAGCTGATCTAATCCAAATTTTCCAATATTAACGTGAGGTTTAATAACTTAACAAGTGAGCATCGAATATATCGACCTTGACCCCTTACTTAAAAAGTACAATAAATTACGAATACACATATGAAATATAACACTTGTCAACTTACATCCATAACTTCCAAATCGGAAGCATCAGATTCATCACCACTTGAAACTTGATCATCGAGACCATAGCTCTGTGATACCACATGGTATGCTGGAAACACAATTAAATTATTCCAATTACATCATTAGCTAATAGCTAATCAATCGTATGCACTTACCTTGTTCCACCAATGCCCGAAATGGTGCCATTTTACGACGAGCATATTCCGGATAACGCTCTTGTAAATGTTTCGTCATTATTGTTACATCCAAATAGGTCTTATCGACATTTTCCTCCAAATACTGTGGACACTCATATGATCAAGATATTTGCAATGGCCGGAAGTGTCATGAAATGTTTACAACATAAAATGAAATATGTATCAGGCAATAGAAAAACTTAACCTAATTTCACACAAGTAAGTGTACCGCCAAAAGATGCGTCCAATTGATTCGAAGTTCTGCCGGTGTGAATGCACTGATGTTGCTTTTTTAACATTCCATTCATCAAAGTGCTGTGACATTGACGCTTTTTATGTAGACAATTTCTACTTGATGGACTCACCTGCTTGACACGATTTATTATTTGCGGATCGTACAGAATGGGTTTATTTTTCTTCATTTTGCAGACTTTTTCACAATTCTTTTGAAATTCACAATTCAAAAGTCTGTCAATGTGTTCGGAGGTTACTCGGCAAAGTAAAGAAGCAAGCTTTGTAATTGAGAAAAATTAAAATGGCCGATAAAGAAGGAACTCAAAATGAAAAACGTAAAATTTACGAATGAGATGTGATGGACACCGCTTAAGAAGCGATTGTTGAGAAAGAGACATGAGAGAATTGTCGATTAGGGATACCGCAAATCGGCGCTTATGTCGAGGAATGCTTAGGGATGCGTAAGCCGACTTTCGGCTAAAAAACTTTTTGTATTGAATAAGTTGTGTTCCCAATAGCGCATTTACATAAGCGTTAGCGTTTAGACTATAAGCGAATTTACATATAACATTTAATCATGATTAAAGGCTGAATCAGGGTTTATTTTCTTAATCAGGCTAAATTTACCATGATTTACCACACAAATTTTAATCACCGTGCAGCAGGATTTATTTTAAATCATGATCGAAATCATGATAGTCTTGATTTATATTAGGCGAGTTTACTTGCGGCAATTTTTATCGCTCTCTTTTAAACTTGCTTTATGCGTCTATACAAGGCAATTCCATTTCAAAAATATTTGTTTTGTTTTTCTGTTTTGACATTTTGTGAAAGTTTTTTTTTTAATTTTGTGGAAAAAATTGAACAAAATAAGATTAAAAACAAATATAAATAGAAATATGAATAGAGCAGACAGAAATACCATCATCGAAAATATTGTAGATTGCATTGGTGAAGCGATTGACTTAGATTCGGACGGCAGTGACAAAGAGGATATACTAATAGGTTTGCAAAAAAATATATTATAAATACAATTTAACATTATTCTTCTTAAAATTTAGGTTTGACTAGTTTATGCAAGAAAGCCACGTTTTTGCCTACTAGAGCTAGAAGGCTATGGGTGAAGCCATGGAGAGAAAATAGAAGTGATTCCGGGTCATTTGCGTTTCTGACAAAAGAATTGCTCTTGAAAGACGAAGTGTCGTACAAAAATTATTTAAGGGTGACTAAAGAGCAATTTAAATATTTATTAAACTTAGTGCAACAGGAAATCGCGCGTTCCAATACAAAAATGAGGGACGCAATTCCAGCAGCTGAAAAATTAGCATTGACTTTAAGGTTCCTCGCTAGTGGTGAGTTATCACATATCTAGTCGTTGTTTTAATAATAATTGCTTGTACAGGAGAGACTTTTCAAAGTCTTGACTATCAAACTCGCTTATCTAAGTCATCAATTTGTCTTATAATACCGGAGGTATGCGAAGCGCTGTTAAATCAACTGAGAGATTTTTATTTGAAGGTATTTATCTTGATGTAAATTTTTGAAAAATATATTTTTATAGTTTTTTTATTCCACACAGTTTCCCAATTGCCCTTTTGAATGGGAATCCATTGCAAAAGAATTTGCCATCAAATGGCAATTCCCAAACTGCCTAGGTGCAATAGACGGAAAGCATATCACCTTTAGACCGCTACGAAAAGATGGTGCATTCTACCACAACTATAAAGGGACAAACAGCATTATTTTGATGGCCCTAGTTGATGCCAATTGCAAATTTATTTTCGTCGATATAGGTTGCAATGGCCGTTGTAATGATGCTGGGGTGTTCCTACAAAGTAAATTGAGAAGAGTGTTGATGGAAGGAAAAGAAATACCTGTGAACTCAGTGGTGGGTAAAGACCGGTGTCTTCCATATGTGGTAGTGGGAGACGATGCATTTCCGATGCAAACACATTTATTGAAACCATATCCATACCACACGAACTGCAGGCAAAAACAAACATTCAATGCAAGACTCTCTCGAGCAAGACATGTTGTAGAGCATGCTTTTGGAATTCTTGCGAATAGATTGCGAGTTTTTTTATCCCCAATGAACTTACGAGTTGAAACTGTGCAAACTATAACATTTGTTTGTTGTGCTTTACACAACTTTTTGCTAGAACGTGACGAGACATATATCAACACCTATCAGTATTTTACTCCTGTAGTCAATGAAGGTGGAGTGGATTCCACATATAATCCCCGAAAGGGAAACGCTGAAATAATTCGACAAGAATTTATGGCATACTTTAATAATGAAGGGAAACTAGATTGGATAGAAGTTAAATAAATTAATTTCATTCATTTATTTTTTAATAATAAAATCTAATTTACAAATATTTTCAATTAAATATGAATAAATAAATATCAAAATTTTAATTGTTTGTTTTCTTTGTTAATCTGAAATAAAAGCAAAAATAATTACAATAATTAATTAAAACAAGTAAAAATTTTGAGGTGTATGTTTACGTCTTATATAATAATGTATCCTCCCTACTATTCAGATATTTTCGTAAATGAAATACATGTCGTATTTAATATTGAATTCAAATGAAAATCAGTGGGCGGAGCAGTATAGTCGGACGGGGCCGACCATATGATACCCTACACAACTACCACTAAAATCTAACTTTCTACGGTTCTATATTCTGAACCTGGGCAGTTATTCGCGGTATTTGCACTATCTTGAAGACTAGAGGTCAACAAATATTACTAACATTCAGTACTTCTAATTACTTGCCCAGATTTCGTACACCGTGGGTTGTATTGTGATGTTCGGCTTTCAACTGTGGCCTATAGATCAACTCGAAAAAAACACATCAAATTAAGTTTTTGATTCACTTCATCCCAATATTATTATCTGATCATCACCGAAAATAATAGGCTTTGTCCTTGACCATACCTGGCCCTCTAGTGTGGCAGTGGGTTAATAAATAATATATGAATACATAACGTCAGCTAAAATGCAAAAAGGCGTAACTAACAAAAGCATAATTGTGTAGGAGAAGCAAAAAACTGTTTTGAATGAAAACTATAAACATGTCATGTGAAATGAAAAAGTATGCCCTGCAGGGTGATATTGCATATGACGAATAGACTATATCTTTTTAACAAATTTAGTTATTTAGTTAAATGGCAGTCATAACAATTAAGTAAAAACGTGAATTTTTTGTTAGTTACGCCTTTTTGCATTTATCAAATAAACCCACTTGTAGTTACGTCTTTTTGTTTTTTGTTAATAGAAGCTCTTTTTTGACCGCAGACGTGTAAAACTTTGTCAACACATGTGGTTTATTGACATTCACAATATTAATTCAAAAAGTCAATTTTAAATTTTTTTGTTAGTTACGCCTTTTTGCATTTTAGCTAACGATAAGTATCTGTAAATGTTTAAGTGTAACTCCCACACCGAGTACATACGACAATATAATTGGTATCAATTTAAAGGCCAACCACTCCTCTTGGATATACTATCAACTTCTCGGGTCTATGGCCTTCAGGAGTAAACATATTCCCTATAGAATACAAATTTTGTAATTTTTCACACAAAAGTCAGGGTCCATTTGACCCGCTAAATATTAATCGATCTTTATCAAAATAGTCATGGTTATTCTTTGGCCCAATCCCCTTCTCAGTGTTAAAAATCGCGATTTTTGTGCCATAATTGTGGCCTCTGGAGCGACAAAAATTAAGTATTTGGTCCTTTTCATCCCCTAAATATTAACCGATCTTTACAATACAAAAAACAAAACGGGTCTTCATTGGCCAGAACCCATCCTACATGCAAATCGTTCGTTGGTCCATAACTGTGGCCTGTATCGTGTTTACAAATTATAATGGACAGACACACATGTCTAGATCGACTCAGCATATCAGCTCGAGATATGACGATCGGTATTCTTAAAGGTTGGTCTAGAACCAATATTTCGCGGCGTTACAAACTCTTGGGGCTGCAAAAGCTATAATATCCTGACAACATAGATGTGTAGGTTGTAAATAGTACAGATAATTTGTTTTGCTAGTAATGGCGATTTAATTGTATTCTGTGTGATTCAGACGACGCCATATCGTACAAGTCCTTACATATTAATGTAAATGGCATAATGTTAGAATTATTCCAGGAAATCATCTTCGGTATAAACTCCCTCCATTGACAATTCCAAAATATCATTCCCGGCAGAAGGACTAGTTTGCTTTTTTTTCTTACTAGCAGCCTGACTTAAAAGATCCCGCATAAGACATTGTACTTTCCAAGCCGCGTCAGCCTGATCATCAGGATCAATATCTTCCATTTGGGAAGCCACCAAGTTGCCCAACCAGTCAAATTTTTTTCTTTTTTTTTGAGCAATTAGGTTCTTAAAACAATCCAGATCACTTCGAAGTTCATGAATTTGACGAGAATTCTGTATTATGTAAACATGTAAATGAAATAATGAAACACACATTGCATTACAGTTCTTTATAATAAATCATTTAATGACCTTAGCCTTTTTTCTTGGAGGAACTTCGTTGATACTATTCTCCTCACAAAAAGTAGACATTGTTGTCTCATCGACATAGCTTAATATTTCAGTGTCCTGCAATGTGGAAGATATAAACAAATAAGAACTAATGAGGTAAATGGTGTCGTTTAAAAATATGCCCTATTCGAACAATATATTTTTGAAAAGAAGTCTTACAGTTCTTAATTTAGAAACTATATACCACAAATAAAGTTAATATCAGTTAGACCAAAGTTAACTCACCGGTACAATTGAATTTGGTTCATCTTCTAAATTTTCTTCCACGACCTAAAGAAAAGATTTTGAGTATTAACACAAATTTTCATTATTTACATTTTTACTACCTTCGTGTTATCCACACTTTCTCGAGATTGTACATGAATATCGATGAACGACAATTGGTGGAAACACCATAATTTTGGAACGTAAATATCGCATATACCAGATCCACTTTTTTTTGATTGCCTTTGAGTACGCAGTTCCTGTGTATATTGGGTCCTTAAATTTTTCCATTTTCGTTTGATGTCATCCAATGTTATATTTGTTATAAAAGACTGCATTTCAATTAAAATATTGTTGAATGTTTGTGCCTTTAAATTTCGGTCCAAATACTCGGCCGATTTGATGTTGTATAAACAGGGATTTTCTTGAACACAAACAATCAACTTTTCTATTTCATCTCTTGACCACTTAATTGGCATTTTTAGTTTTTTATATGATTTATTATTAATTATTTACTTAATATTTTTTGCACATATATTTTTTAAATTATTGTTTTTAATATTTTTCACACTGAAATTCGAAATTAAAAGGTAATGTCAAGAAATATCTGACAGTTGACACTAAAATACGAAATACACAAAACAAATGGCTAGAAAATTGCCGGTACGAGCAATTTTTTTCAATTTCTATTCCCCTTGCCCCCCTCTCCTTCAAACAAAGACTTGCCGCAAGTTAACTCGCCCAATCTAAATTCAGACATACTACTGAGATGCAACGCGGGTTTTGTACGAAAAAATACAACTCTCTCACAATGTTCCAAAATTTGCAACTGTTTTTACATGCCGTTTGTTTTTAAATTTAACGGCTGACAAATACAAAAATGACAGATCAAAGGAAAATAAAAATTAATTATAGAATTTTTGTGTTTTTAGGCGTTTTTTTACTTTCCAAACGATCACAGTATTGCAAAAACAATTCCATTGTGGTAATTCTTCTATTCTTTTTCAAATTGCAAACAATTATTTTTGGCGCAAATTAATAATTTTGTATGTATACTAACAAACATCAGCTGATCGGCATTTAGATCATGATTAAGGGTATGTGTAAACAATTAGGGTATTTCTGAATTTCGTTAATCGAGTTCGTTTAAAATCGTATATGTAAATGTACTTTATGACTTCTAAATCGACTCGATTTGTAATACGAGATATCTAATCATAACTGTTTAGACTAGTATTAAAATGGAATGAAGTGGATTTGTCAGCTGTTATTCGTTTACGTATACATACACATTTTACTGCTACCGTGATGTCTGTGGCAATTTTTAACTTAATTTTTGCTTTCTAGTAGGTTAGAAATGCATAAAACCCTTTGTCGTTCTAAATTATAGTAATAGTTATTATGAATGCAAACAAAAACTGAATATTCAGCAGTTGACATACTCTTGCCCGGCAGTTATTTTGAACAATGTCTAATTTTAAAGCATACTATAAGAAGAAACTATTATTTTTTGGGACAAAAGCAGGGTTGTATATGAAATTATCTCGATTTAGCATAGCGTATAGAGCAAATCGAGATATTAAGTGGATTTAATTTTATATGGTAAATGAAGGTAAATTCAGCTCGATTTACCAATTAAATCGAGATAATGCACTTTATCACGATAAAAGCTATAGTCTATATGCACCTATACACACTTTATATGATGTGGATTTACGAAGTTTTTATAATCAGGCTGAATTTACCATGATTTATCTTACAAATTCAAATCATTGCGCGGCAGGGTTTATTTTAAATCATTATCGAAATCATGATACTAATGAGATGCATCGCGGTTTTTGTACGAAAAAATACAGCTCTCCTACACTGTACCAAAATTTGATACTGTTTTCACATGTTGTACTTTTATATTTAACGGTTGCTAAATGCAAAATTGAAAAATCAAAGAAAAAACAATTATTTATAGAATTGTTGTGTTTTAGGTGATTTTTTTTACATTCCAAGAGATTGCAGACTTGCAAAAACATTTCCATTCTTGTAGTTTTTCATTTCATTTTCAAATTGCAAAGAACAATTTTTGGCGCCACTTCATAATTTTGTATGTATACTAACAAATATAAGCTGATCGGGATTTAGATCACGTGTAAACAATTAGGGTGTATTTCTGGATTTCGTTAATCGAGTCGATTTAAAATCATACATGTAAATGTACTTTAAGGTTATTTACACTAGCTTTGAAATAATTTCAAATGACTGCCAGCTGATATTTGTTAACTCACACTTGTTTACAAAAAGAAAAAAATTTACCACGAATTTAAAAAAATACGATGTTAACTCATTTTTTATTGGACTTTGATATTTATAATTTCGGTTTCCTCTTAAATGAAAATCATCTGGAAGAAACAAATTGATTTTATTCAGAAAAGTTATTATAAGTATTAAAAGTTGTGACCATCCCAAGAACCTTGATACGTAAATTTAATATTTTTCAAAAAGTGAGTTAATCTATGTGCACCGAGCGACTAATTTAATGAGAAAAGGGGCATTGTTTAAATGTCGCAAAATTGTGCCAGTTTCAGGAAATAAATAACGCAACAGCCCTTAATCCTGAATTTTCAATTGTTTTTGATAAGTAACATAAAGTTGACTTATCAGCTGTTTACGTACACATTTCACTGTTTTCATAACTTCTGTGACAATTTTTTTCAATTAATATTTTCATAACTTGTTCTCCATTAGGTCAAAAGAGGATAAACACTTTTGTTGATTTAAATTATAATGATAATCATTCTACATTAAAAATTTCAATGTTTCATCGGCTGCCATATTTTTGGTAGGTAATTATTTTGAATTGTAACTAACATATTTTTTAGCATACTTTAAGGAGAACTCATTATATTTTGATGCAAAAGCAGGGTTGTATCTGAAATTATCTCGATTTAGCATAGGATTTCCAGCAAATCGAGATATTGAGTGGATTTAATTTTTAGTGGTAAATCGAGGTAAATTGATCTCCATTTAGCTATTTATATATCACAATACAAGTTGTTGTCTAAACGCGCCTTTTTACAATGCATACAAATAACAATATCCTCAAATATATTTTTGACAGTGCACTCCCTTCATACGTTGTTATTCATGGTATACAAATCAGCTGATTTTGCTTAACGCATTTACTGTACCCTAATTCATGGCTTGTCTGCTATCCAACGAACTTTGAGTTTTTACCTGTCATTCGGCAAACTCTGTATAAGAAGGTGTTCAGCTCGGTCTTGTGGAGGACGGTGACTGTGTTTAATTCCAGTGATTAACAAAACCTATTAAGGCCAATACGTAAAAATGGAGGTATGTAACTGATGATTACAGAAATTAAGTCATTCATATTTTATTAACGTGATGTTTCTTTCATAGATTGAAATAGTTAATGCAAAAACCCTAAAGCCCTATGGAAAAATGTCTGTTTCTGCTGAAACAGATATGTCCTACTTGCGGCAACTTATTCACAACAAATTCAAGCAAACCCCCTCGGCTGATAGACAATCGTTGCGTTTGGAACCCAAGGGCAAGGCAGTCAAAGACACTGAGACTTTGAGAACCCTTAAAGTTCAAGCCGGTGATAAGGTGTACGTAAAGGATTTGGGACCACAAATTGGTTGGAAAACGGTGTTTTTGGCCGAATATGCTGGCCCTCTAATAGTATATTTGATTTTCTATACACGTCCCGAATTGGTTTATGGTAAAAACGCAACAGAGCCAATTTCTCTAACCACCCAGTAAGTTAATGTTTTCGATAATGATATTTAAAAAAAATGTATGTATGCTCTCATATCAGTGATAAAGTGTGTTGCTGGTGATTGCCAAATACATAGATTAGATTCGATTCCATAACTTTCCCTTAAAAGTATGCACTTTTTTCAAATCAAATTATTAATATTTAAAATCTGAGAAAGTTGTGGAACAACACATATGAACTAATCGCTCGCACGTACACATACACATACAAAGCAACTCAATATTAATAACATTGATAGCCATAACAAACGGTGAAGAAATGCCTAACCTAGTTTGACCCCAGCAAACGTCGACGTTTGGCATTGCAATAGCTGCGCTATTGAGCGTTTTACTAAATTTTGTTGTACCTCGAACTTGAATTTGTATAATTTTTGCATAATTTAGGGTGACGAAAAAATAAAACTATGACAAAAGTTTTCGATTTTATTTTATATTCGGTATATAGTTTATTGTTATTCATATATGTGAGTGTGTATGTTTGTGTCTCAACTAATTTTATTTCTTTTTGTTTTGTAGTATTGCTGCTATTTGCTACACAGTCCATTATGTGAAGCGATTATTGGAAACCATCTTCGTTCATCGATTCTCTCACTCCACTATGCCCTTGCGTAACCTGTTCAAAAATTGCTCATACTATTGGGGATTTACCGCATATGTTTCGTATCACGTCAATCATCCATTTTTCACATCTCCCTGTATGTTGCAAGTTTGGGCCGCTCTGGCTTTGTTTGCGGTAAGTTATTGTCACACGTTACACCTAGCACTTTTGGGTAAATATTTATTGTAAATTAGAATTGCTAACAATGGAATGCTCAGGAATTTAATATATGTATTGACTTAAAATATTTAGTCTTACAACAAGCAATCAATGCAGGGTTAAAGTTCACTGACAACATTTTTTTAATTATCACTTTTTAAACAAATTTGGAAAAGATAACAGCACTCAAGGAATAGTTTTTTGACGAAAGGTATATAACAATAGACAAACATTTTGGAATGTTCAATGAAATTTTATACTTTGGAACATAGGGGATATAAACACAATAACTGACCTTCGCAATTTTTGATTTAAAATTACATTCAAAAATTTAATTTAATCTTTTATTTTGATAATTTTTTTTGTGTTTTTTATTTATTTATTTTTTTTTTTTTTGAGTTTTCCAATATGATAAATTCTACTTTGTCTACTTGTGTTTATATGATTATTTCCAGTTCTAGAAAAAAAAACATATAAATAAGGCAATACCACTATATTTTTAAAGAATAATTATTCGGACTTTGAAATGAATAAGACTTGTAAATTATTTAAGGCAATGTGTTATACTGTATTTTAATTAGCAACAAGTGATTTTGTTATTGTTTTCTTCATTGCTGCTTTTAACTAAGTCAAGAAATTTGCTGTACTGTAAATTATAATTAATGATATATTCTGTTTTTTTACAGTTCTGTGAATTGGGCAACTTTTCCGTTCACATTGCTTTGCGTAACTTGAGACCACCAGGCACAAAGGTGCGTAAGATTCCCGTTCCCGATGGCAATCCATTAACAAATTTGTTCCAGTAAGTATTCATTGAACACCAACATATTCTAAAGACGCATCACAAACTGATTCTATTTTTATTTTACTTCACAGCTTGGTTTCTTGCCCCAACTACACCTATGAAATTGGTGCTTGGATTTCATTCTCCATTATGACATCGTGTTTGCCCGCTCTCTTGTTCGCCTTTGCCGGCGCCTTCCAAATGACCGTTTGGGCCTTGGGTAAACATCGCAACTACAGAAAAGAATTCAAAGATTATCCCAAACAAAGACGTGCAATTTTCCCCTTCATTTTGTAAATTAATTTCATTTTCCATGAGAGAAAGGAAGTTTAGCATTTTGATCTTCTGTCATTAAGTATATCGTGTATCTTCCCTGCACAATTTAAATTGACACATATTCCATATAAGATCTAGTTATTTAGAACAATTATTTCATTTTTATATGTACTGCGACGAGCATAGATTCCAAAAATTAGACATACAACGTGGTTTGTATTGGGTTGATACATTATCATCTCCAAAAAATAAAGAAAATCGATTATATATTAATGTATGTGTCTGCATTCACTATCTAATGTCATATTTACATATTATGTATGTAATTAAATAGAAATAATAATAAAGGAAAAAAATGGTTTTGAGAAGATAAAAAATATAATTCGAACTTTTTTTGTTAAGCAAAGTTGGTGGATATAAGACTTTTTCAAATAACCCCAAAACTCGCGCGATTTTAGTTATTTTACCCTCGTGGTGGAATATATGATAGTTTGGGCCTGCCGAGTTTAACGTGGCTTTAAAACAAACATTTTCAAGGAATAACGGAGATATCGGATTCTGAGACAAAATTGTTCAAGTATTAAAGATTTTGTGATTATTTGTTTATATTAGAATGCAAATATTTACAAATAATCACAAAATCTTTAATACTTGAACAGTTTTGTATCAGAATCCGATATCTCCGTTATTCCTTGAAAATGTTTGTTTTAAAGCCACGCTAATAGCACGTTTTTTTTAGAAATGTAAAATGTCGTTAAACTCGGCAGGCCCGAACTGAATATATTTATTTTGGGAAGGCATTGTCGAATTGTGCTAGACATGTATCTCGATATTCGAATATTATCACACTAGATGGCGTAAATGTGGAAAGCTTGTCTCAGGTTATGTAACGTTAACATCCACTGATTGTTGTTGTAGCTGAAAAAAACTCGGGTCGTTTCGGATCGTAGACTCCTCTGTCGTGGAAACGATATCCAATGGTGGTTGTTTAGGGTGATATATTGTCGGTTCCGTCACCCTATACGGGCTTTTGTTATAAACGCAGCCAATTTCATGTCTATTTCATTCATAATTAGCCAGTCGAAAATTATTCAATGCATACCACAGTAAATTTGCTTTCTTTATTAAGTTCAACACAATACAGCACACTACATTAATATTTGACACATTCAACCTGTAACGCTTGGTGAGAAATGGTAATATTTCTTTTCTTTTGTGGATAACCGCCTAATGCCGGTGATAATTTGAATGTCGTTCTAATCAATGGTTTTAATTAACAATAGAAGAAAAAGTAAACATTTTATGCCTAACAACCCGTACGCAGTAGCTAATAATGACGAAAATAATACACAAACAAAATAGCGGTAAGATAAGTATGTATTTCAAAATGATAGTGGAGGAAAATGCTGAATGGATTTGTCAAATTCGAAATAGTATTTATTCAACAGTCATTGCGATTGATTGATACCGTTTGGTAGTTAAGAAAAAAGAAACAAAATAACACTTTGGCGACTTACGATAATAGATAATGATAATGGAATATTTGTTTGTAATTAGAACTGCAGTAAGTATTTTTTTATTTTCATTTATTGTAACAGAAATTAAAAATTATTTTATAGTTACTATTTTTTGCATTGGTTTTATTATACCTAAATAATTGCCTGGTGGCTGCTGTTTGTAATGAGTGCCAGGAAAATAATGTGGCCTGTGTAAATGAAACGTCTTATCATTTTTGTTTTGGTGGTAGGTGGCAAATTTTGTCAGAGCTTTTTTGCCACTAAACAATAAACCATTGTAAATTGTTTTTAATATTTTTAGCAAACATACCAAATACTGAACAATTGTTCACATGCCCAGACGGTTTAGTTTGTACCCACCTACCGAATATATGTTTCCAACGTAATACTTTGCCAGCCAGTTGCGGAGATACATCTAGCTGTGGTATATGTAATTCTAATCAAGTATTTGCGTGTACTTCGCGTACAACATTTGCATTTTGTTTTGGAGCCACAATACCATCGGATGTAGTGGGCAGTTGTCCGACAGGAATGATATGCGATGCTTCCAGTTCAGACTTTTGTGTTCGAGAATTAAAGGTATTTAGTTGTTGTTTTAAAATAAATATTTTGTTCATCAATAATTTTCAATTAATCACGCTCTTATTTTTAGCCAACGTCTATTGTTTGCGATTTGACGGAACCAATTGATATTAGAAATTTATATCAATAAATAAAAGTTATATAAAAATTACAACTAGTGTTTTTAATGTTTTCATAAAAAATAGAAGAACTGTGTTAATTGAACCTTTACATGTATTTTTATGCGTGCGTTATAATATCCATTTTTGAACGTTTGTTCAATTCCGTCCAGTCAAACTACAAAACGCAATTATTAACAAAGTCTATTTTCGAATCGATACATATTTTCTAATGCAATTGGTATAATTTGAACACCACAACGATTTACATAGCGAAAAGCGATCTGGACATACTCTAAAATATTTGTCCGTGAGAGGAACTGTTGCTCAGTTAGTAGTAGGTGAATAAACTATCAAATGGTTTTTACTGCAGAAAAGTAATAATAAGTAAAATTGATTCTCTCCAGAATAGGAGTACTATTCAGTAATAGGGTTGTTAATGGCTGAATATTTTCTGTAAGAAGCTAGCGTAGACATAGTGATCTTCTATTTGATGACATGAGGGAAATCTTTACGAAGAGGCACTAATAATCATACGAAGTCTTAGTTGTTTTCTATACGATGACATAGTGGTTTTCTAAAAGGTCATCTTTATAAAGATCTAGTGGTCTGTCTTTTATAAGAATACCTATTCGTCTACAAATATATACATTTTGAAGACCAATAGAAATACTTCATAAATAGAACGTAAACGGTGTCAGAAACGATCCTTTAGGTGAAGTTCATATTGTTTTTTGGGGGCGAGATGCGATTCCTGCTCAAGAGACTCACATATTGGACAAGAAACATTTAATGATTGCGACAGCTGAGCCATTTGCTGTAAGAGATCCTGGGAAGCACAATGATAAAGAACTACAGAATGGGTATGGCGTACCCTTTAAATTTAAACAAAAAATAAATACTTATTTGAAAAACTAATTATATTTATTGGTCTTAAATAGAATGTAATAAATATTGGTCTGTTCCCTTACTGCAAGAATATACTACTTTTTACTACGACAACAAATTTTCCTTTATGATATCTGAAAAAATATTAAAAACTAGTAGATTCTTGCAGTACCCGAACATACCATATAGAATGTATTTGCTTAGGCATAAAAATGGAGAAACTACACTTTAAAAAAGTTTTGATTTGGGATTTTTGTATGAGCTACTTGTTTCTATATATAAAAAATGTAATCATAATAGTATACACGGTAACTTCAAAACTTAAAATTAATGTAAAAAAAGCTCTGAACATGATGAGTTGTTGATCGGATGTAAGATAATATACAATCTATTCAGCCAGTCTCGAATTTATCATAATAGACGGTACTAAATAAACCGATTGGCATGTTGTTTATAAATACATATCTAAATGTAATGATGCATTCCTTCCTTACATTATCATAGATCTTCCTCGTCATCCAATTGTACAGACTGACTAAGCCAAGTTTTCGCATCTCGCAAACCGGGTAAACGAAAACGCCATTCATCTGTAAAGTACTTATAGACATTTTCACCCAAACGTAAGATATCCACGGCCACTTGTCGTTCATCTGTTTTCCATTCTCTATCGGAATTTCCAAACATTTCCATACGTAACAAGGCCATCATTGAAGAGCTGATATAACGTTTAATACCGTTGAACAGTTGAGCCTTGGTTAATGTGCTGGCAGATGGAGTAGTTGGTGGTTTAGCCACTGCGGGCGGCTGTGAATCTGTAGTGGTAATAGTTGAAACCTGATTTTGCAATTGATTTTCCAATTTTGTGCAATCCTCTTTTAGTTTGATATTGAATTTTTGCAACTCTTCATGGCTTTTTAGTAAAAGTTGATATTTTACATCCAACTCATCGTGTTTTTGTTTCAACCCTTGCTCTAAAAGTTCATTTCGAAGTTGTTTTTCAATCAATTGCCTATTTCTAGTCTGTGAATTCTCCAGGTCTTTTGTTACACTTTCAAGATTATGTTTAGTTTCCATTAATTCAGTTCTTGCCGTTTCCAAATCATCCTGCAATGATTTGATACGTTCCAATAGCTTATTTTCCTTTGATACATATTTAGCTCTTTCATTTTCCATTTGTTGTTCATATTGTTCTTTTAGTTTTCCCGCCGAGACTTGAGATAACTTTTGAATATTTTCTATTTTCTTTTTGTTCTTTGCATTCTCTTTTTCCATAAAATCTAAATTAGTTCTTAAGGATTCGATTTCATCGCAATATCTAGCGTTTTTATTTTCAATTTCTTGTTCGTATTTCTCCTTTAGTTTGCGATTTTCTTCTTCGAAAGAATTCCAGTTCTTCCTTTAATGTGGCATTTTCTTTTTTGATTAGATTCAACTCCAGGTGCAAATTATTAAATATTTCATCATTGGCTTTGACAGTCGCTGATGAATTGTTTGTTTCCGCCTCTTCCTCCCCACAGACATTTGTTAAAACTATTTTATCTGCTGTGTCATTTGTAGAAATATTTTGAAATTCCTGTGGATTTTTGAAAGCTTCATCATCACTTGATTGAACTTCAATGAATTCAAAATCCCCATCATTGTTGGTTTCGGCAATATTATACGATTCATGTTCAATCCACACATTACCATCAGCCCCAATTATTTGATGGTTAATAATTGTGGGAGATTCTAGTTCAATGATTGTTCCCTGAGGTAATGGCACTTGATCAATTCTGATCTTCTTGCTACAACTGGGCTCAACTTCTTCATCATTTCTTACAACTTTCAGCGGCCTCTTAATAAGTGAACGGTTAAGGGTTACAGGACTTGTTGATATATTACTCTCAAACTCGTTCTCAGTTACTTTTGCAAACATATCTCCATTTAAGACTTTGATTTCATCACAATCGACGGGGTTTTCAAGTTCCCTCAACTTTTCCAAAACGCTTTCGTCGTTTTCCAAACCTAAGGTACAATCGAATCCCTCGGGTGGTATTAAATGTTTCATTTGTGTTTCCGGCAGAGTTACTAGAACACCATTTTCCAAATCCAGCTCATAATCTAATGCCTTATCCTTGGAGAGACGGGAAATTGTCGGAACAGCTCTTTGTGACAAACGATCTTTTTTATAATTCATAAAGCACTCATCCCGAAAATGCCTGGCACAAACGATGACGTTTTTCTGTTTCGAAGCGGGATATTCCAACATATATTCTAATTTTCCGTATGCGATCCATTGCTTGCTGCGTTCTGCGTCCTTAAGAGGAACGTGAAAGAAATGAATTCGCGGTTGTTTATAGCTATTTACTCGGCAATGACGAAAGAAACAACGACAACCGCCCATAATGAGGTTTAGGCTTTTTTATAGATGTTTGTTTTATTCCGAAAATAATCCGCGGTATCGTAAAGAAATCCTTAGATTTGGTCTGAGGACCTTCAGCTTGTTGTTTATAAACAATAGGGATCTAAAAACAGATTTCTGACCTGTTGTTTGAAATTTATCAATATTATAAACAAGGTTTAGACGAACTCCATAAAATATATTTTATATAGACACAAAGCGACGAGATTTCAATTTTTAATTTCATGGCATAAATGTCATATAGAATCCACCAGATTTATTACGAGGATTTGCATACGCTATTTAATTGATACTGAATTTTGTAAATCTATATATAGGGGAGAGGGGGGCACCTTTGAACGTGGGGCAGCTTTGAACAGCGCTCATAAAATCTTGGTTTAATATTTTTCCGACCCGCAACCACATTTTTGTATATGGCAATCCTGTTCTCTATATGCGTAAACCACTTTGGCTTGCTTTTTCAGTTGTCGAAAAATTGTGCATGGGTGACCATGTTTTCTCAGTGTAATTGTAAACTTTTATTCATTTGGTTTTAAGGGCGCAGGAAGAATTCTATGATAGTTTTCTTTCGTCAAACAAATTTTTTGCATTCCAACAATCATTTCAAACATAACTAATGTAATTTCTTTCATATATATTTATTACAAAAAAAGTTATTTTAAATTTCCGTAAAATGCCATGGGTGGGGCAACTTTGAACATGCCCATTAAACTCGAGTAAAAAAGGAGTTTTTAACATTTGGCTTCGATTTCTCAAAATTTCAAATGGGTTAATATGATTACGAAATTAACTGTATTTTTCACCATATTAATTTTTGTTTTTAAGTCATTTTATGTTTTAATAACTTTTGATGTAAATTTTTTAAATTTTGAACATTTTTATATATTTTTTAATGAATTAATGCATTTCTGATATTTGCGATTGCCCCTGAATTAAACAAATGTTAATAAATGAAATACAACCAACCGCATCTCTGTGCGATGGTTGTTGACCGGCCAGCAAAAAGAAAATGAACCGGATATACCGGCCGCCAGATAAAACTGATGAGTTTCGGTGTTGCCACTGCGAATTGTAGTTAGTGGAGACGGAGCGCAAAATACAACCTTGGGAGGGTTTGTAGGTTGGCTAAGTGGGGTAAAGACGAAGGAATAATAAATGTCGCAAACCAAAGGAAACAAAAAAAGAGGGAAAATTATGCGTCTGTAGAAGGTTATAAAAGGGACTGAAAGGAAAAAAACCTTTCAATTCTAAACCGTGTTTTATAACCTTCCACATTAAAAATCGAAAAAGCGACCAAAAACCAAAAGTACAAAAGGATTACCAAAAACAAAATAAAACAAAGTTTTTTTTATATTTTATATTTCAATTTTATTTGTATGTGTGTGTGTGCGGGAATTTGTTTATATCTACGTAAGTGGCAATTTCAACGATAACGTATGTGGACGTAGAGTTAATGTTGTGTTTTTTATGTTCTTTTATGTGTTTAGAAAACCAAAGGCACACTGCTAAAAATTTGATGTCTGGCCTCCTCATTCCATTGCAAAAAAAGGGGGCCAGTGAAAATTATTTTGGGATATAATTGCCGGATCCCCAAAATACCGCCAAAGAGGTCCACAAAAGAGCCTAAAATCCCCTGTTGTACCAACTGCCAACATTACACCAGGCAGAAGAGTCGGGATTAGTTAAATAAGGCAAGCCTTGGATGAAGGTAACAAAGAGTATATATATTTGAAGTCCATTTGGTCCATTTTTGTGTGGAACACAGCTTTTAAGCCAAAAACGCCGGTTTTACCTGAAAGATATAAAGAAAATGAGTTAATTTTTTTATATTTAAAATTTCTATATATAAAACTATTATAAAAATTTAATTTTACTATGAATATTTTAAGTGTTTAGTTTAAGTTGTGTTGTATTGTTTGTATGTGTTCAATTTTTATATTGTAAGGATTATTAATGCTAAAAAAAGCGTGAGAGTAGGGTTGCCCTAAAATACCCAAAAGTTTAAAGTGTACAAAAAAGGCTGTAATTAAAGTCAGATAATAATCCCACTAACGGAGCTCTCTTAGGCAGGGTGTAATAAATAGTCTAATTGCCAATAGGTGAAACTAAGAGGTAAAATCAGGGTAATCTGAGAGAATTGTCTCATGAAATTAGTGTTAGTAATCTAAGGTTTATGTTTGATTGTTTTCTTTTTTTGTTAGAATTTTAACACTAGATAGCCGAAGGCAGTCATTTTGACGTTTTTTCAATTTCAAGTACAAAAACAATTGTGTATATTATGACCCAGCTTTTTAAAATTTGGTGACTTTTTGTACCACATAGAACTACGTTTATTAATCATAGTAGCTGCTTCCTCCCCTCTTTCATTCCCCGTATTCACATGTGCTATACCTATATAGCCTAAAAGCGGTCATTTTGACTTTTTGTGAAATATTAAATAATCAAACTACTTTTATTATTGTATAAAATAAATTTCTTATATGACAAGATCACTACAACAACATCGAACACCCTTTGATACTCTAGAAACAAAAACGAACACACAAATCGGGAAAAAAAAATTTTATATTTCCAGTCGATTTCACTCTTAGAGTAAAGACTTCCTCTTTTTTTAATATTTTGTCCGCGTTCTTATTTTTCATAAAGGGAAACTCGAGAGCCCTCCCCCATAAAACAAATAATAACAACGTTTTGTATGATTGTAAATAATGTAAAAAATATTAATAAATAAGTTTAAAAAATTTTCTTTACAAAATAAAATTTTTTTCAGAATGAAGTCATTTTGACCGATTTTAGGCAATATAGGTATATACAAAATTCCCGTCTTTCTAGTGTTAAGTCAACTATGTTAATAAATGTAACGTGAATGTTAAGAGTTTAAAAGTGAAGTGCTAAATTTATTAGAAAGAGGGGGAAATTAGTGCAAGTCATCATGTGGTAAGTGTGGAGGATCAGGGGCCCTTATGAATGATATAAATTTTGGATTTTAAGGGTCAAGGTTGGGTGGGCCCTGTGTGGAAGCAGAAACACCAAGCTTCCTTGTTGATGGTGTATCGTGTTTCTTTTTTTGTAAGTGTAGTGTTTCTATGTTTTGTGTATCAGTTCCAAATATTTACTTGTTTGTCCCCTCGGGCTGATGGATAAGGGTTGAGAACCTCCCCAAAGATGGCTGCTGAGCTAGCTGGCCTTAAAACCACAGCGCCACAGTAGGTGGTACATAACAGTATGGCGCCCAAATAAAAAAAATCAATAAATTAAGAAAATCAGAGCGATAACAGCTATGCTCAAAGCAATAGACCAAATACCATGCAGTAAAAACAAAACGAAATATCGCCTTTTCTTTAAAACTATCTTATATTGCCAACTCGTTTTTAGTATTAATTCGGGATAATGTGCAATATTTAGAATAGATTTAAGAGAAAAGTAGGATTTTCGTTCCAATTATAGGGTCAGGTGCAATAACTTTGTTCGTGTAATGTAACAATGTATGTATTGTCTATATGACCAGTTAATTTTTGTGTTTGTTAGAGTAGATTCAATAGTTAGGTTAGCAAAGGGATAAGTGCAATAGCGACTGAGAAGACGAAAATCACAGTCAGCATTGATTCTGAAACCCTGTTCACGAGATCTTTTTTTGTAACGTTTATGTCTCAAAAACTGCCGTGATGTTGACCTCACCAGAATTTATGTTTTGTTTTATGTCCAAGTAAAGTTTTAAAATGGTGAAAATTGATAATGAAAACTATGTCTTTCGTGGCCTAAATGCTGCGAACTGCTTTGCTTCATAATATCCTTCCGCAGATCTTTTATTTTGCCAAAATTGCGAAGTAAATGCGCGGTTTTCGCCGTTTAAAATTTTATTGAAAATTTATATGTTTAGTCTCGTCCTACAATACACATCAACAACCAAATCAGGACACATAATATTGTTAAAAATAAGAAAAAGAACAAAATCCACACACTTATCTCATGATAGCTGAAAAAGCACTCAAGCCCCTCTCTAATACTGAATAAATTAATCGTTTATAATATTGTGTCTAGTGTCTAAAATAATAGGTACTTTGTATGTTTTCTATGTTGTCAATTAATTTAACGTTTTTTTTAACAATTTTATAAAGTAGACTAACAAATTTAATCTAATAAACTAATTTATATTTAATATTTGTAAGCGTACGTTATAAGATTTTATTATTCTGCCAAGATTTTTATTAAACAAAATTCGATATACAAATTCCACACATTTCACATTATTTACTTTTTCAATGAGCGAAAACGTTTCAGGAAAAAGACGCAGTAAAAGAAATAGATCCTTAGCCTTTGACCTAAGTAGAACCTCATTTCACTCACCGAAACCCAAATACAAAAAGAAGGGAGTAGGAAATAGAATGGATAATCCAGACACAAATAGGGACTCGACAATAAGGGATTTGTCGGGAACCATAAATAACCCAACTGCTAGCACCAGCGCCAATGCTCGGTTGCAACAAAGTAATCCTCTACCCGAAGTTCAAACACAACAGTCTTATCATGTAGACCAAGTCGTTAGAGGGATGGTACAAGAAAGTATTAATGAGGCCAGATTGAATCTGACCACATTAGTATCAGAAAGCGTCAGTAGGGAAATGGGAAAGGTATATGCGGTCATAAATAAATTGAATGAAACGGTAGCCAGGTTGTCAATCGAAGGACGTAACACCCCCCCAAACCCTCAGCCAAGTAACTTTCAACCAACTATTCCACCACCAAACAGAGAGACATCGGCGGCAGGGTTAAATCGTAGAAATACAGTAACCCCGTCTATAAGTGCGAATGGTACGCAAGGCATTAGAGTAGAACGCTTCGGCCTAAATTTTTCCGGAAAACCCAACACCCTATCCGTAGAAGACTTTATATATAGGCTTGAATATTTCCAACAACACTATGGATTAGCCTGGGAAGAAATATTGAATGAATTCCACATCCTCGTGTCTGGACCAGCCTACGAATGGTTTTGGCTCCAGCAGAGGACTCATTTTATTACCACTTGGGATTCATTAAAATTCGCTCTAATTGAGAGGTTCAAAACCAGAAGAACCTGTTTTGAAGAAATGCGTGATTTGTTGGAACGCAAACAGACAGCGAATGAATCAATTGATGCATTCTTCCATGATATAAATCTCATGCGTTCTAAATTGGAGAGGCCAGTTTCCGAACTAGAGATGATCTCTCTCGTGAAAAAGAATTTACGAAAAAATCTGTCTACCATCGTGTATTCGATGCCGGTATCCTCTCTAGAACAACTCCGAGTAGAATGTCTGGAAATCGAGAGAACGTTTTTCCGTCGGGATCCCATTTCATTTCCACCTCAGCCTTTCCAAAATAAACCCATGAGGGTCAATGCTGTACAGGAGGAGGAAGTCGAACCATATTCGGCAATTGAAGGTCCAGAGGAAGTCATAGATGTGTCAGCCATAAACCAGCCTATTATCTGCTGGAACTGCCAAAAACAGGGACATGGATTTAGGGACTGCCCATCCACCCAAAGGGGTTATTTCTGTTTCAAATGTGGTAAACAAAATACCATTACCCCGAAATGTCAAAACTGCAAAACGGGAAACGTGAAGAGGAACTTGATTGCTGCGGGGAATCAACGTTCAACCGAACAACCCGCGAATCAAGCCCCACAGGAAATGTAAAAGAAAATGCGAACAAAGCAGATTATTCGGGTATCCGTCATTACCTTCCACTTCACATTAGGCAGGAAAATTACGAGAAAATTAGGTCGGAAATATTTGATTCGGAGAACAGGCAAGAAAGTACAAAAAGTAAAACAAATCAAAATGCCAATACAAAGAAAGGTTTGAAAAATCAAAATAGAATAATGAAAATGAGGAAGAAAACTAAGGAAAATAAGAAGGAAAAACAGTCTATAGTTGAAGCTATAATTCGTAGTGAATCTTCAACAGATCCAAGACCGTATGCCACTGTAACAATAGAAGGAAAACAATTAAAAGGCTTATTAGATTCAGGTGCAACGGTGTGCATATTGGGAAAACATTGTCGCGAAATAGTAGAAGAGTTAAATATAAACATTGATCCATGTCCTTCTAACTTAAGCACTGCATCAGGGAAATTACATAGAATACTAGGCAAAATAGAGGTAAATGTAGAGTATAAGAATACTAGCAAGCGGATGAAGCTATTTTTATGTCCTGATCTTGAGCAAGATTTATATTTAGGAGCTGATTTCTGGAAATTGTTTGAGATTGCGCCGGAAATATTTCCTGTCGAGGAAATTGGAATAAATCTTCAGCAAAAAATTCAAGGACAGTCCACTAATGAGAATATGAAAATGCATGATTTGTCACCAAATCAAAAACAAAGGTTAGATGAAATAGTTAAGAAGTTTCCCTCTTTTGAAAAAAATGGGTTGGGTTGTACACGATTGGAGAAACACTCTATTAAATTAATTGAAGGTGCGAATCCTGTAAAGGATAAACACTATCCTTTATCACCGGCAGTCCAAGAGATTGTGTATAAAGAAATCGACAACATGCTCGCACTAAACGTGATTGAGGAGAGTGATTCACCGTGGAGCAACCGAACGACAGTGGTCAGGAAACCAAATAAAAATAGATTTTGCCTCGATGCTAGGAAACTCAATGCCTTAACTATCAAAGATGCTTACCCATTGCAAAATATCGATGGAATTTTGAGCCGGATTGACCAGACCCATTTTATCAGTAGTGTCGACCTAAAATATGCCTTCTGGCAAATTGAGCTTGAAGAAGAGGCCAAACCATATACAGCATTTACAGTGCCAGGTCGACCACTGTATCAATTCCGGGTCATGCCCTTCGGCCTTTGCAATGCGGCTCAAAGACTCTGCAGGTTAATGGACAAGGTCATACCCGGACGCCTAAAATCTAACGTCTTTATATACCTGGACGATCTACTAATCATATCGGAAGATTTTGAAAAACATTTAAAACTGTTAGATGAAGTTGCGGAATGTCTGCAAAGAGCTAACTTAACGATTGGCTTAGGAAAATCCCTATTTTGTTTTCGCGAATTGAAATACCTGGGTTTTATAATCGGCGGCGGATGCTTGAAAACCGATCCTGAAAAGGTAAGCGCGATACAAAAGATACCAATACCCAAATCTCCAAGAGAAGTGAGGAGTTTCCTCGGTACAGCCGGTTGGTACCGGAGATTTATTAAAGATTTCGCCACCATTTCAGCCGCCTTATCAGACACATTAAAAAAAGGACAGAAATTCACAATTACCCCAGAAGCTAAGCAATCCATTGAAACCCTGAAAACTGCCTTAACCACCGCACCAGTACTCCGACATCCCGATTTTAGCAGAGAATTTTACATCCAGTGCGATGCCTCTGACTATGGAATAGGTGCGGTACTTTTTCAGAAAAATGAGAACGGCGAAGAAAACCCGATTGCCTTCTACTCACAGAAGTTGAACTCATGCCAAAGAAATTACTCAGTAACTGAGAAAGAATGCCTAGCTGCAGTTTTGGCCGTGAAAAGATATCGCCCATATGTGGAAATGATGAAATTCACCATTATAACAGACCACGCCAGTCTCAAGTGGCTGATGTCACTAAAAGATTTAAGCGGCAGACTTGCGCGATGGTCACTGCAATTACAGGCCTATGATTTCTCCATAGAACATCGAAAAGGTTCTGAAAATGTGGTCGCAGATACCTTATCAAGAATGCCAATCGAGTCTGATATAGTTTTGGAAGAAATTAGCGAAAATCTTCTAGATTTCGAAACAAATGCCTTTGAGAGTGATGACTATGTCGAACTTCGCAATATTATTAATCAAAACAAAGAGAAGTTGCCAGATCTGAAGGTAGACGATGATAAAATATATATCCGCCAGAAGAATTTTGACCAAGATGTAATGGAGTTCGAGTGGAAATTATGGATTCCACAAGATATCACCTATGTTATCATTGAAAAAGCTCATAATTACGCAGAATCAGTACATGACGGAGTAGCCAAGACACTAAATCGAATAAGAACCCTGTATTACTGGCCCCAAATGACCTCGCAAGTCAGACAATATATTAAAAACTGTCAGATTTGCAAAGAAACAAAACCATCAAACCAGCACATGAACCCTACAATCGGCAATGAAGTGGTAACTCACAGACCTTTCCAAAAATTATACATAGACTTCCTAGGAAAGTATCCAAGGTCCAAAAATGGAAATGCCTATATATTTATAGTGGTCGACCACTTCACGAAATTTACCTTCTTACATGCCATGAAAGAAGCTACAGCACAAAACGTTGTTAAATTTCTGGAAGACCAAGTTTTTCATACGTTTGGTGTACCAGAAACATTACACAGCGATAATGGAAAGCAGTTTACTTCAAAAATTTTTGAACAAATGGTAACCAATTATAAAATAAACCATATCACCACAGCCTATTACTCTCCTCAATCTAACGCGTCAGAGCGAGTAAACCAGTCAGTGTTAGCAGCTATTAGAACATATGTTGAAAAAGACCATAGAGACTGGGATCTATATTTGAAAGAAATCGAACAGGCGCTAAGAACATCCGTACACTCGGCAACAGGAGTAAATCCTTTTTTCGCCCTATTTGGATTTAACATGTTCACGAATGGAACGGATTACAAATTGGCAAGGAAATTACAATCACTATCTGACCATCAAATTGAACAATTAAATAGGCACGACAAATTTGAAGTAATCAGGGAAAGGATGAGAGAAAGAATGCATCAGGCTTACCAATCAAGCGCCAATAGATACAATAGGAGGGCACGTGTAGTTAATTTCCTTCCCGGTCAGGAAGTGTACAGGAGGAACTATGTATTATCCGATTTCAAAAATAATATAAATTCAAAGTTTTGCAAAAAATTCTTAAAATGCAGAATTGTAAAACCAATCGGAAATAATATGTACGAATTAGAATCTCTACAAGGAAAGCCACTAGGAAATTTCCACGCCAAGGATATAAAAGTATGAGTTGTGCAATATCTCTGTGATATAAAAATAATAGTGCAATATAGATTAATAAATTTGTGTCGTGATCGTCCAAATTTTATTAATTTATTTTGACTATATATGATTATACAAAGAGATTATTGTCTCAATATTTATACAATAATAGAATAGGCTTAACAACTCTGTGATATAAAAATACTAGTGCAATATAGATTAATAAGTTTGTGTCGTGATCGTCCAAATTTTATTAATTTATTTTGACTATATATGATTATACTAAGAAATTGTTTATCCTTTTTCTATTTTTACAATATCCTATATAAGATTATACTACAAATTATCAATTCTACCTTTTTATTCTACCAAAAACTATTTTATTAGCCCGGCTTAATGAGACTACAGGGCGTGGGAGTTCCCCACGTTGGAAAAATTTGATCAAGTGCAAAAAAGAAACACTCCTCACCTTGAACAATTTTATCGAGATCGAGAGCAAATTCCAGAAATCAGCTAATTCAGAATAATATTTTAAATAATGCCCATAGATCAATGCTTTTTCACTCTCTTAATGTTAATGTTTAATATTCCATAAAAATATAAAAATTTTTAAATAATTTCCTAGATAAACCATTTTAAATTAAACAAAAGATATATTTATGAGTTGTTGGTATCTCAGTATGTGAGATCCTGATTGATGGAATATAATTTAACAAATGATATGAATAGAAACAAAAAAATAAGTATTTATTCTCCAGAGTAAAATCATTCACAATCATGTAATCAATTTGTCTTTCTCAGAATTCACCATTGGTTATTAAGGATGGTAATAAAACGAAATTACAAAATGCCATGTGTTTTTTTCTTTACAGAACCAAACAACCTATAATTTATCCCCAAATAACCATTAAACCACATAATGTTAATTTCAGTTAATAATTTATATTCCACAGTCAGCAGGTACACATATGTATACAACCATCATAAACATCAAACCAATAATATTGTAGATGCAGCTTCATAATAAACAGGCCAAAACATTTTTTGTTTGCATTGTAAAATGTATCAATGACACTAAAACTTAGCAAAAATTCCTCAAGGGTACGTCGCCTTCACAAAACATCCATACTAAAGCCTCCACAACATAGCGACATTAATTGAAACCATTTCACCACTTATGTGTCAAGTGCTGGTATACAATTGTTTTCTTTGGAATGAATTCAATTCAAATTATTAATCACCTTTTGCTCAAGTTGTCACTAAATGTGGTTTTAATGATTTTTTTCATTTCACACTTAATGTAAATTAGCCCAGGTAGAACAGTGATTGATGTGCCATAGACATTGATTCAAAACACAACAAATGTAAACAATCCAAAAAAATCATTTTTAATAAAATAGCCATATTCATTTTCATTAAATGTTACTTATTTTTCTTTCTTTCTTAACATTCGATCAGTTCTCCGATTTTATCTACCTGTGCGAGGTGCATTTTTAACATAAAAAATTCCTGCACGGAATCTACGAAACCACAATTGCACATAATTTGCTGTTACAGTATCGGAACAATAAACACCATTTAAAATTTTAGCAACTTAAATTGCATTTCTCCTTTGTCAAAGAAAATCGGTAAAATCTACCAGTTTTTTCTTTGTTCAATTCCATTTTAACACCATGTAACGCACAACTGAATGCACCAAACAAATGAACAGCGAACTATTGTATACGGCGAAATGTCAATTTTCCAAAGAGCATAAATATTGTTTAATCGATACCTGACGAGACACCAAATTGATAATTTTTTTTGGAAATCTCAAAATTTGTTTATATATGAAGCACACTGACATGATTCTCACTGACACCCATTGCTTTAATAGGAAAATTCACCAACAACAATTTCACTACATAGTAATCACAATTTCCACTTACCTGTATTTCCCGAAATTACAACAGATCTCCACATATTTCTTGCAGCAGAAATTCTAATAAAAAATCAGCAAGCGTAGACAGCAATAAATTCAATGTGTGTTTCTTGTTCACTTCACAATATTTCCATTCACAATAGGGTCACACAGCAACATTCGTTTGCCTGAAACAAAAAAAGGAAAGCAATGATCAAAACAAAAAACATGATAATAAAAAAAAAATGATGACAGAGTAAACTAAACGAAAGCCTTACCTGCTTACATGCATTGACTGCGTCAAAGCAGAACAGCAAAGTGTTGCACTGTGATGACCGTCACTGAGAACCAAATGTTGTTTGACCGGCAGAGCAGCAGCGCAGCCATCCGTTAAACAACCATACAGCATCAAACAAAATTATCATACATGTATGATTGGGTTTGTACAGTTGTACGGCGCGAACAAATGGCTAATTGAATGACGCCTCAAAAATGTGTATTCCTCCATGGGTGGGTTTGTGTGTGTGTGTGTAAAACCGCTAATCCATATGCAATACTATGGTCAATGATGCGGGCATCCAAATGAAAGAACACGTACACACATACCCAGGTACGCGTCCAAATTCATATAATGCCGTTCATTGATGCCCAAAAAAGGAGTTTTCTAAAAAAGAAAAATATAATATGTTAGTAATTGATGATAAAAATATGAAAAATTCCAGACTTACCCAAGAAAAAAAAAAAAAATAATTTCTGCAAGCCAATGCCACACGGGGACATCCTCGTGGTTATCCATTGATGCACTATAAAATAATTTTGTATTTTTGGCAAACTCCATCTTTACACGTAATTTTTTTGTTAATTAATCAGAGGCCAAACGCACATCGCCATTTCTTTCACAAAAGTTTAGAAATGGCGAAGTTTTGTTGCGATTGCCCCTGATTTAAATAAATTTTAATAAATAAAATACAACCAACCGCATCTCTGTGCGATGGTTGTTGACCGGCCAGCAAAAAGAAAATGAACCGGATATACCGGCCGCCAGATAAAACTAATGAGTTTCGGTGTTGCCACTGCGAATTGTAGTTAGTGGAGACGGAGCGCAAAATACAACCTTGGGAGGGTTTGTAGGTTGGCTAAGTGGGGTAAAGACGAAGGAATAATAAATGTCGCAAACCAAAGGAAACAAAAAAAGAGGGAAAATTATGCGTCTGTAGAAGGTTATAAAAGGGACTGAAAGGAAAAAACCTTTCAATTCTAAACCGTGTTTTATAACCTTCCACATTAAAAATCGAAAAAGCGACCAAAAACCAAAAGTACAAAAGGATTACCAAAAACAAAATAAAACAAAGTTTTTTTTTATATTTTATATTTCAATTTTATTTGTATGTGTGTGTGTGCGGGAATTTGTTTATATCTACGTAAGTGGCAATTTCAACAATAACGTATGCGGACGTAGAGTTAATGTTGTGTTTTTTATGTTCTTTTATGTGTTTAGAAAACCGAAGGCACACTGCTAAAAATTTGATGTCTGGCCTCCTCATTCCATTGCAAAAAAAAGGGGGCCAGTGAAAATTATTTTGGGATATAATTGTCGGATCCCCACAATACCGCCAAAGAAGGTCCACAAAAGAGCCTAAAATCCCCTGTTGTACCAACTGCCAACATTCCACCAGGCAGAAGAGTCGGGATTAGTTAAATAAGGCAAGCCTTTGACCAAGGTAACAAAGAATATTAATATTTGAAGTCCATTTGGTCCATTTTTGTGTGGAACACAGCTTTTAAGCCAAAAAACGCCGGTTTTACCTGAAAGATATAAAGAAAATGAGTTAATTTTTTTATATTTAAAATTTCTATATATAAAACTATTATAAAAATTTAATTTTACTATGAATATTTTAAGTGTTTAGTTTAAGTTGTGTTGTATTGTTTGTATGTGTTCAATTCTCATGTTGTAAGGATTATTAATGCTAAAAGAAAGCGTGAGAGTAGGGTTGCCCTAAAATACCCAAAAGTTTAAAGTGTACAAAAAAAAGGCTGTAATTAAAGTCTTATAAGAATCCCACTAACGGAGCTCTCTTAGGCAGGGTGTAATAAATAGTCTAATTACCAATAGGTGAAACTAAGAGGTAAAATCAGGGTAATCTGAGAGATTTGTCTCATGAAATTAGTGTTAGTAATCTAAGGTTTATGTTTGATTGTTTTTTTTTTGTTAGATTTTTAAGTCAAATATGTTAATAAATGTAACGTGAATGTTAAGAGTTTAAAAATGAAGTGCTAAATTTATTAGAAAGAGGGGGAAATTAGTGCAAGTCATCATGTGGTAAGTGTGGAGGACCAGGGGCCCTTATGAATGATATAAATTTTGGATTTTAAGGGTCAAGGTTGGGTGGGCCATGTGTGGAAGCATAAACACCAAGCTTCCTTGTTGATGGTGTATCGTGTTTCTTTTTGTAAGTGTAGTGTTTCTATGGTTTGTGTATCAATTCCAAATATTTACTTGTTTGTCCCCTCGGGCTGATGGGTAAGGGTTGAGAACCTCCCCAAAGATGGCTGCTGGGCTAGCTGGCCTTAAAACCACAGCGCCACAGTAGGTGGTACATAACACAATTTTAATGAAATTTGTGCCATATGGTAGGAAAAAAAGTGTAGTTTATGTGTATTAGAAAGAAATATTAATTATGAGGTAAATTGTTGCCTAAAATAAGGGAATAACGTGAACAACTGTATCATTAAATTTGAAGGTAAAAAATGAAATGTTTGGAAAAAAATCGATGTAAACGTGTAGTATAAGGTTCAATTAATGACTTTAAGTGCGAATTTAGGGAAATTATGGCGTAGTTTGGCCATATTAATGGTAAGAACTGCTGATGTTATTTTGAAGATTTTGAACGCGTTTTTCAACAGAATTGGCTGAAATTTGGTACATTGGGTTCTTAGAGGTTGGAAAATCTTCCTGCTAAATATTACTTCCAAAATTTCGAAATTTTAGGGAATTTGAGCACATTTTTCAACCAAATTGGCAGCAATTTTAGGTTATCGTTGCATAAAAAATTTCCCTACCAAACATTTGTCTATATTAGCCCATTTTTTTTTTTTTGAAATCCACACCTGTATATTTAGTTCGTCGAAAAATATTTCATTTAACGAAAATCCACACCTACACAGTGTTAACATATTTTTTAACACCAATCCACGCCCATACAGTTTTTCACATTTTAACACAAAAAAAAAAACATGTCTACACATTTTTTTAAAAATCCTCCTAGTTCATAAACACCTGGTTCTTAAAAATATATTTTAAAAAATTCAAGCCTACATATTTTTCTTCAAAAAATATACTTTTTTAAAAATCCTCATTTTTTTTTGAAAAAATCCACTCCCACACATTTTTTTCAAAAAATATACCTTTAAAAATCCCCCTAGTTCCTAAACACGTAGTTCTTAAAAAATATTTTTAAACAATCCACGCCTACAATTTTTACAAAAATTTTAAAAAATATATTTTTAAAAAATCCACGCCTACTATTTTTTCAAAAACATTTTTAAACAATCCACGCCTACAATTTTTACAAAAATTTTAAAAAATATATTTAAAAAAAAATCCACGCCTACTATTTTTTCAAAAATATTTTTAAAAAATCCACGCCTACTTTATTCTTCAAAAAATATTAAGAAATATTTTTTTTATAAATTCACGCCTATTATTTCTTCTAAGAAATCAAAAAAATGTGTTTATATAAAAAATCACGCCTATTGATTACTTCTAAAAAATAATTTTATAATTAGTTGTTCTAAAAATGTTTTTAAAAAATCTATTTTTAAAGTATTGTTCTATAAGAACATATTTTTTATTAAAAAATGTTAAAATTGTTGACTACAAAATGGGGTTTCTTTCTGTTTACCTGTTACAATTGAAAATACGTATTATTTGTGAAAACATATATTTATGGGCACCTGGTACAATTAAAAATTTTTCCAATTCGTGGCAATTTATAATTTTGTATAAAAGACGTTGATAAAATAATTGATAAATTGAGATATTTCTTTCTGTGAGCCTGGTAGAAATTAACAGAAATAGTGAAAACTATTGGTTGTACAGGGAGGATATGATAATAACTAACTAATTCTGAACGCCTAGTAAGAATTTAATTTTTACGATTTTTCATTTTAATTGTAAGCCTGTAGAAGAGTTGTTATTTTTACCGAAATTATGATTTAAAAGATTTTAAATTAATCTGCCAATACATTTTTCAATTTTTGAGACATTTACATGTGTATGTTCTGATTTAAGCAGTAAATACACCTACTTTTTGAGGACTTTATATTTGTAAGGATTTATTAAAAATATAATATAGGAATAAAGATATTACTTTACAAATATAATTAAATATAAATATGAACAACAATAATGAGATATAATACATTTCAAATATCATGACTTTAAAAATTGTAAAGAAACGATTAAAATGTTTAAAAGGCAGTATATCATCGCTTAAATATTAAATTCCAACCATTTGGCAGGATTGACAACAGTCATTTGTTCGACTTGTTCCACAGAGAGACCCTTGGCAAACATGCGTGGTAAAATATTCATATGGACATGATGATAGCCATGACCACCAAAGGATGACTGCAAAAAATAAATACACACATTATTAATATTTCCATTAGAAATAAAATCTCCTTTCTTAACTACTTACCAAACGATGCTTGGTATGTAAATCATGAGACATAAGAATCCTATCAACATAGCCCTCATCAATTAAACGCATTAAATTATTAATACGTTGGGCATCCGATGGCATATCCACATTCGAGTTGAGCTGATAGAAGGAGCATTCAGTGCCAAAAAGATCGTATTGGATGTAAGTGCCCATTTTGGCAAATTCCAAAAGTTGATCAACATCCAAGATGGTGCGATCCAAATGGGACATAACGCACTTGGAGGCCTTGCCACCAGCCTCCAAATACATGCGGACAATTTCAAAGGGAGCCTCAGCTTCACGGCCCGGATGGAAGGAAACACCACAGCCCAAGACTTCTTGGATCTCGCCGGTGGCCTTTATGGCACGTTTTTCGAAATCTAGGAAAAAATAAAAACAATAAATTAGTAAATATCCAAAAATAAAATATTTTTAATCATCTGCCTACCATGTATCGGATACACGCTGCCGACTTCACCAATGAAACCACACTTGACCATGCCTACACCTTCCACCTCAACGCCAGTGATAATTTCCCTTGAATACAAATCGGTCATTTGTTCCACGGTCATGTTGAGATGATCCTTCTCCTGCAAATCGTGAACATAATGTCCAGTACCGGCCACAATATGGACACCAGTCTTTTTACTGGCCTCAACCATAAATTCCAAATTACGTTTCAAGCCATGGTTGCTATTCTCAACAATGGTACCGCCACCAAATTTCTTATATAGCTCAATATCCTTTAGGACGGCAGCATGAGTTTCCTCATCATAGAAGCGTGTATTATCCAAGCTTGAGTATGGATATTGGCGTACAAATCCCAAGTTTTCCATACGCAATTTCCCCTCAAAGAAGGGTTTGAAATCCTCTGGCGGAGCACAGTGGAAATGCTCAAAGTCCAACGAAATATGTTCATGGGTGAGGGTGCGACCCAAAAGATTTGGATCAATGGGTCCCAAAACTGTGAATGTGAGGAAAAAACAGGAAGAAGATTTCATGAAATTTTAATAGAAGCATAAATACGTCATAAGACATTGTAAAAAAGTTATACTTGGAAAGGTAAGAGTGGACCATCTTCGAACTTAACATCGAGACTTATAGTACGAGGGCAGTTCGGAAAGTTCTTAGCCTAGCACAAAATGCGCGGTATAAACAGAAAAAAGTTAAGTGTTTTGGAAACTTCCGTCTCTGTTATAAATAAATGTTAAATTTTGTTTTTGTTTAATATCCTCCTGTGAACAAAAATGACACTCTGTACGCCACCGAACAGAATATGTTCCTTGCCTACGCCGACGACATCGACATAATGGGTTGAACATTGCGAGCGGCAACAGCCACATTTGAACGAATTGAGAAGGAGTCTGCCAAAGTGGGACTGGCGAGATGACCAAGCTGATGGTATCAACGCGAAGTAGACTTGGATCAACTGTGGAACTTGAAAACTACAGCTTCGATGTAGTCGAAGATTTTATATACCTCGGCATCGCCATAAACAAAACTAATAATATTAGCTTTGAAATCCGGATGAAAATAGTGTTGGCCAACAGGTGCTACTACGGTCTGAG
Organism: Musca vetustissima; assembly: GCF_032173495.1. Lineage (NCBI taxonomy): Eukaryota > Metazoa > Arthropoda > Insecta > Diptera > Muscidae > Musca > Musca vetustissima. Next base: position 99,497 of record NW_026884219.1, read on the forward strand.
TAAGCAACTCAGAAGCAAGGCCACCTCTCACCAGACCAAACTCACAATCTACAATACGCTGATATTACCTGCGTTGCTGTATGGAGAATAGATACCAAGCAACGTCTCTGATTGTCTTTAGCATGGCAGAGCGCGGGCTTATCATGGTCTCTCTTTCATCTCAATTGTGGACACTGAACTCCCAGCGGTATCATCAATAGTAAGCTGATATCTGCCTAAGCAACTCAAAAGCAAGACCACCTCCAGCTAGACCAAACGCACACTCTACAAGTCTCTGATATTACCCGTGCTGTTGTATGGGTCTGAAGCATGGGTACTTGCGCAAGTAGATGAGGCTGCTCTTTGAGTGTTTGAGAGAAAAATTCTCCGGGCCGATCTGCATCGATCTATGCGCCGATCTTGACGGTGAATATCGTCGTCGAATGAACCATGAGTCATACCATATATTCTCGGACATTGACATAATCCGACGGACCGGGCTGTAGCGACTACGTTGGCTAGGCCATGTTGTGAAAATGGATGAGGATTCCCCCACTCAAAAGGCATATAAAAGCGAGCCATGTGAAGGATCACGCAGAAGGAGAAGCCACGAATCCTGTGGAAAGATCAAGTAGAAGACAACATCTCGGAACATGTTATTTCAAATTGGATGAGAGGCGCACAAAACCGACGTGCTTGGAAATATTTTTTAAGCTTGGTTTATGGAACAACCATTGGGTCACAAATTTTTCGAAATGGAACCTCTCTATAATCACCTGATAATTGTGATGCCGTTGTTTCGAGTTTTAGAACTTCTGTAAAATCTTGCTTGGTCTGCTGATTTAAAATATACTCGTTATTGAATATTGTTAACAATGTGATAGGAGTGTACTCTGAATAACCGTTTCTATGATAGCCATATTGCCCTGGCAGAATTGTCCTGACGGAGCAATGACCCTTAAATTAATCTAACTAAGGGATTTTTTTTAGGTTTTTTAATAATTAATTAGACTCAATATCCTTTCCAAAGATAACCATATTTTCCTGACAGAATTGTCCAGGAGTGGGCATACCAAATAGCTTTTTATGTACAATAGTATACTGAAGTGTTTTGATTGAGGGTTTCGGTACGAGGTAATATATCGATGAGCAAGTATGCATAATTGTGTTTACTTGATGGGAATCAGTTCCCTAATTAGAATAGCTGTGAAAATTGTACTATTATTTTGGAAAATGACTTGTAAGTAATTTTTTTCCAAATTCCAAAAAATGAGGTATTTTTTAAAAACAATTTTTTTAAGTCATTTCGTCACGTATATACCTCTAGAAATGTGTAGTCCATAATCTAAAATCTGCTAAAAGCTAAATATTATCTTTGTTTTAATTTTTTAAGAAAAAATCACGAGTTACAGTCATAAATCAATTTTGTTACTTTCATTTTTGTTTTGAAATGACCTAAATTATTTGAGATAAATTCAAATAACACCCCCCGAAGCGAGCCCACAACAAATAAAATATTTTTTAGTTTATGATAGAAGTAAAAACGCATCGTACAAACATAGATTATATCTCATGGAAAGATCTTCAATTTATGCACTTACCTGTTTGCACAATTGGCATTATGACAAGTAAATTATCAACAACTGATTAAACAAAAAGAAACTTATAATGCACAAAAATATACACAAAACTAAATAATATAATAATTTTCTTTTTTTTTAAGATCAGCACTTGTTTTCTAGTTCCACTTTCAACTGCACTCTAGCAATGTCACCGAATAACTGAAGCCTTTGAAAGCCCCTCAGAGTTTTGTGGGGTCTCGCAAACAAATTGTTTGTTTCTTTGTTTTGGTGAGAAATGTGGAAGGAGAGGCAGTTGATAAGAAAACCGGCCGGTTTCTGTTGTTAAAAAGAACAAACGGAGAGAGAATGACAAATATGCACATCTCTCTATTAAATTGCAGTTATCAATATCGCTAAGATTTGTAAAACAACAAACATAAATAATAATAATAATGCTGTGATAACATATAAACAGACAGCATTATTTGTGCATATATATATATTAGAGTGGGTCGTGATTTTTAATAATAGTAACAAACAGTTACGTATGTTTCTATGCAGAAATATTTTGTCAAATGATGCCAATAATTATTATTATAATATAAAATTCTTTAAAAATGAACGATAATTTTAATATTATATAGCAATTTTAAATTTTCATATGATTAAACCCATGGTACAATTATTCAAGGTAGGTATAAACAGGGTGCGAAGAATGATTAAAATATGCTCTTTCTCACGAATGGTTACGGCGAGAATTCGAATGTTTTCAAATTAACGCGAATGATAAAGTTATAATGAATTGCAATCTCTCGCGAATGTTCGCATTGTACGAAAAATTCACGAACGATAAAATTTCGCTGCAAGCGTCGTCGATTCATTCTTTCGCGAACATCGATTAGTTTGAAGATGAATTTTACAACATTTGTAGAAAGAAGTGTATGACGAAAATCTACTAAATATGGCAAAATTAGATGGCAATACTTCAAAATATACATAACAGCCAATCAGAAGTTGGCATTCCCGTTTACCATTTTTACTCGGATCACATTTAAAAGAACAAAGAAGAAAATGACGTTTTCTTTGTAAACTTTTTACACGAGAAATTTGAACGAGCAAAAAATGTAATATCTTGAAAATATATATTCTAAAATCCATTTGTTTAAAGATGAATGTTAGAACATTGTTAATAAGAATTTTATGATTTGTGAATGAATCAATATCTAAGTCATATTCCCAACTCGGTCTTAAAAAGAACCCATGACATTCAAATGAACAGAACGACTTATTGCATTTTTTTTATTCTGACATTATAGCCCACAACAAACGATTAATTGAAAAAACTGACATTTGCCACTCATTCTGCTTGAAGGTGAATTTTTCTAAAAAATGCAAATTATAAGTTTATGACCACTTACTGAAAAGCCTAAAAAAAGGGATCCTTTCTATTCCTGTATTTATAAAAAATTACTTTATATATCCTCCACGGACATTGAAAATACATTAAATCTATCGGAGGTTATCAAATATGATGCGTTGGGTATGGGTTGGCGTAGTGCAGTGTACAGTGTACCTGACCGGGTTCGAATCCCAACGGAGTTGGAACAATTCTAACAATCAACCTCGACCTCAACACATAAGAATTAAGCATGACAGAATAAGTATGACGGAATATAACACCACACAAAAAAAAAACTTAAAAAACTAACGTAGAAAAAATACATATTTATGTAGTTACCAGAAATGTTTACTTGAAGACAACCGGAGAGAAATATCCCCGCTCAACACCATATCTTGGAACCATAATACACAAAAGAATTCCATGGAAAGTACAAAATATAACTGGCATATGGGAAGTATTGAGCAAAAAGGGAATGCTTATAAGAGAGCGATCTCAGTCCTTCAAAATGGAAACATAAGCCAACCATTTCCCAAAAAAAGGAAAGCTTGCTTCTCAATTGTACTGGATGAAATTAAGAATTGATTCTGATCTCAGAGAGGAGGCATGAGATATGGAGTCTCTTCTTCTTGTTAACAATGTTGGATTTGAAACGGGGGTGTTCGGAAATTGTCAAGATCCATTAATAAGGTCACCCAGCTAGCGAAAGTCAGCTGTTTTTTTCTCAAGTGTAATGGCAAAAATTTTTACTTTGTTTACGTTTTCATAATGGAACTGTATTCACAATAATGGATTTTGAAGCAAACTTGAGAGGCAGCTGATCCCAGGGAGACCAGATCCTTGTATGACCTTATTAGTAGACCTTGAAAATTGTAAAAAAACAAGTGAGTCATCAAAAAAAAAAATCCTGTACAGAAGAGAATACGTGTTTAGGCATTACCGCCATCGTACTATTTTGTGCATGAGCGGAATACACACTTGAAATTACATAAAAAAGAGAACGCAGAGAACCACGGGAACCAGTTCCCATGGATGAGCAGCATTGATTTAAGAATTATATCAAGAAAATACATCGATAGATTTTGTAATCTAGTACTCAATTAATAGGCTAATAAAAAGATAGCAGTATTCGGAAGACTGCAAGGTGCATGGAGAAGATCACATATACTCAGGAATATCAAGCTTAATATATTCCGAACATGTATAAAATTGTGTCTAACGCCAACATGCAAAAGCTACAGGTATTCATTAAACAAATGCCTTAGGATCATATTCAGTATATTCTGGCCCAACACCGTCAGTAACATTGAGCAGTGGAATCTGAAACCAATACATATTAAACGAAGGATAAGTGGAGATATGAAAAAAGTCCATAACATAACCAGAATGGCGCTTGGGTGTATTACCCAAGGATCTTGAATTCAAGTTCGACCAAGAACTCCTAGAGGCAAACGATAATCCAAAACAACATAACCTTATGTGGGAAAATGCTAAAACTACTGCAACTAAACGAGTAAGGTGGCGATGTTTAGTGGAAGTCCTATTCTCCCAAGAGTTATAACAGAAAACATAAATAATTTATTGTCCGATGCCCGGTTGGTATTTTGAATCAACTGTTCTTATTGCCAACAGTGTAGAATAAATAAATCAAAACTGCAAATTGTCTTAGTCTTTCAAAAAGTTTTCATAACGTCTTAAAACCGAATGATTTCTACGACCCAGTCTATTATATGAACATTAATTATTTATGTATGTAAATGTGTAAATGTGATAAGCGATGGAAGAGAAAGTGAGTGGAACGATGCAAATTTATCTCTCGCTGCAATTAATTTTATTTGATCTTCGATTTGCGAGTTGGTGTCTTCTTTTATTAACCTTATATAAATAACTTCAATATAAATTACAGTATCCGCCAGTGATATTATAAAGCACTTTAATTATTTTTCTAAATATTGTGATATTTTATTCTTAAATTTGGAACAAAGGATTATTTCAGATTATTGAAATTGACGTTATCAATTAATTATCTAATACAATTATGCACATCTTAAATTAGATTAATTAGGAAAATTAAATTTCCTATTTTTCCAAATTAATTTGAACTTAGAAATGTTTACTACAATTTATTATTTTTATTGAAAATCTTTAGAAATGAGTCATTCCGTTAATTATTAAATTCAATACGTCAAACTTAAAAAATAACATGTAAACATAGAAACGTAGAATAGAAAGTTCTATTTCAAGTCATTGTGTTTATTTATCTAAACTCCCCCAACAGAAATGACTACGACAATAATGATAATTTTACTTTTTTGTTTAACACGACATGTTTTGATATGAATATTTGTATTTCCTTTCTAGAAGAAGATGTAGATATCTTATCTAGTGAGAGTTGTGGAAAAAGTGAGAACGTTTGTTCTTTGTTATACATTTTTTAATCCCATATTTATATTTACTGTTCGTATATTGTGTGTCGTATCGTATCATATGATAATTGCACTAAGTAACTGCTACCTGTTGTCTTCGCCCGGGATGGTAAAATGCGTTTTGTGTATGTCAACATTTCAATTTTTCTTTGTTCGATAAATTTATTCCAACTCAAACAAATAATAATGTTATTGACTCAAAGTTGTTGTTGCTGTACTTTTGTTGTTATTAGATCATATGATTTTAATTTATAAAAAATATGAAGACTCACAAAATCAACAAAGTGTTGAGTTGAGTTCTTATTTAAGTATCTGCCATGGAAATGCATTGCATTCATTTCGGAAGGCAGTATGCAGCAGGGAAGTTCGACGGCCAAAAAAGTTTATAGAATCAAGATTTAACATCAAAAAATGGGCGAGGTTGAAACATTATTGGAGAATTATTGGGCAGAAAGTCAACAAGACTCTTGATGACGAAATATTACATGGCGTATTAGTATAACACCCATATAGTGGTACACCCAATATTCTCCATTTTGGCCACATTTTGTTTTCAATCGGATCGATATTCTTTGGGTTCCCAATGTATAGCAAATTTTCCTACTAACAAACGTGGTTAAGTTCAGCCAGGCCGACTTGTATGGGGATTATTTTAAAAAATTAACCTTTGTTAATTAAAATCTGAAAATATTTTTTATTCACAAGGAATCCGATATGACAAATTGTAGCCACTTCAATGAGAACATTCCGTAAATAACTTAAAAATGGAAAATGTACCATTTGTATGAAAACCAGCAAAATTATGTATGGGAGCTAGAAGTAAATCAGGGCCTAATTGAGCAACCGTGGCATACACTATTAGTATGCTGCAGCACAGTGCGCTGTCCACAATTTCATCTCCCTAGGAGAAACCATTATTATTTGAAGCACAAATTAAATGAACTCAAACGAAAATATATAGGGTTTATATTTACATCTGAATATTTTTTACAAAATCCAACAGAAATTTGTCCCAATCGGAAAAACTTTAGTTATTTGGTACACACACCATTTAGATGAAATCGGATGGGAATATATGTGGAACTTATATCTAAACCTCAACCGATTTCAACAAATTTCAATCCAATACTCTCTGTAATATTTAATGTAAAGCGAACAAACATAAGCTCCTCGGTGTACCATTTGCATGAAATTGGACGAAAATATATATGGGAGCTACATCTAAATCTTAATCGATTTCAAGAAAACTTCACATAACTAAAATTGGGCCTAATCCAGTACGCTGTATAAAATGTTGTCTCAATAGGACAAATATTGGGAGTTTGGTGCAGCATTTATCTAAAATCGGACCAAACTATATATATGGGAGCTATATCTATATCGGATCTAATTGCAATGAAACCTAACACACTCTATCCTAGTCTCAATTCTATAAGTTATGCAAAATTTCGTTTGAATCGGACCAATATTGGGAGCTTGGTGCACCATTTACATAAAATCGGACGGAACTATATAGGAGTTATATCTATATCGGATCTAATTTCAATAAAACTTAACACACTCTATCCTAGTCTCAATTCTATACATTATGCCAAATTTCGTCTCAATCGGAAAAATATTGGGAATTTGGTTCACCATTTACCAAAAATCGGAACAAACTATATATGAGAGCTATATCTAAATCTGAATCGATTAAAACAAAACTTCGTATACATCAAAGTGGACCTTATCCAGTACTCTGTGCAAAATTTTTTCACAATCGGACAAATTTTGAGAGTTTGGAGCACCATTTACCTTAAATCGGAACAAACTATATACGAGAGCTATATCTAAATCTGAACTGATTTCAGTAAAATTTGCATACATCAATTAATTAGCCTAATCGGTATTGAAATCTATTTATAGACGATAGTCGTATTAGAGCCCCTTAGAGTCGAGTATCCTCAAAGTCCTTAAAATTTAAAACTAGTAAGGAAAATACCAAAGTGGGACGAGAGGAGGATTAAATATGTGTTATATATATATATATCTATAGGTTAACCGGTAAATTTTCGTATTAATCGGATAGACATATGGACATGGGTATATCCATTTTATGTAATCATACAATATTATATATAAAAACTATTATTGAACTATATACATTCTAGAATCAATTTAGTTCACTGTGCAAAATTCCGTCACGACCGAACAAACGTAAGTGAGCTATATCTAATTCTGAGCCGATTTGAATCAATCTAGCAAATGTTGGGTTTGGTGCAACATTTACATGAAATCTAAAATCTGAACCGATTTTCATCAATTCAAACAGAGTTCGTCGTTAGTCCAATTAAATGTGCTGCTCCCAATTACATCTCGCTCGGATTATAAAGTCTTTGTTTACAACAAGTCAGAATGTAATTTTATGTATGTATATCCTTTAAATAGAGAGGCTCTATTTAAATTGTAACAGTTTTGACTTTTAGTCTACAGTTAACTTTTTCTTCTTCGTTAAATTAGTTTTTCCTGATAAGTAGACGATTAGTCTCTGCAACCTATCCCAGGTGATGGGGCTGCCATCTATCGTAGCCTAGAAACAATGTATATTTGATTTTGTACATTGGTTTGTGTCCTCGCTTATTTAGTGTAGCAATCCCCTGACATTCCTCTTTTGAATTATCCTCATGTTGTGATATTGAAGCCGAGGATTGGGATATATTTCAGGGAGTTTGGGATATATTTCATCTGGAGGAGATTGTCGAATTATTTTTCCGCTGAAATTTGAACCCGGGAACCATCGGTATGTTGTCTAGCAAACTATTTACAGCAAGACATAGTTTTATGTAAAATGTTTGATGTTGCATCGAATGCATTGACTTTAGACTTGTTTTACATATGCAATTTTTATAATTACCTTTTGTGCAGCTCTTCAGAATTCTTAGGGGATTGAAGTAAGTTAGGGGGGTAAGTAAGTAAGTAAGATTGAAGAAGCCAAGCTGTTTTTAACAAACCCATTTTGGAACGATTTCCATAAATGTCTGTACTTCTTCAATTATTGTCAATTCTAAAGAAATATATTTTTCAAATTTATTTACCTCCTACAAAACACCTAAAATATTTAACAAAGCCTAAATAAAATCATGAACTTGGATACGAATTTCTCCTGCACCGATTTTATACCAAGCGACACTTCAAGCAGCGTCAAAATTGGTGGAGATTATCCCTATCAGAGAGCCCAGCCAGCAAGCGCAGAATCAGAGGAAAATATTTCGAAACGAAATGAATCGGTAGGGCAGTGTCCCTCGGGATTGTTAACGAGTACTTCATCCTCCTCCTCGGTCATTAGCAGTGCTCTCTTCAATCAGGATTGTCGTAAGCAAAAATTGCCCCGTCCCGCAGCACCAAATATTGGCTATGAATTGTCGCTGGCCAAGTCGATAATGCAACAGTACAGCAGCATAAGTGGTGATAATCTGTGAGTAACATGCAAGCTTGGTTATGGAGAGTATATTAATTATACCCTCAATGATAAGGTGGACTAGATATTAAATTTGCCATTGCGTTTGTCACAACTCAAAATATATGTAGGATACCCCACATTCACATATTCATTTTTAGAATACTATGCATGTCCTTTGAGACTGAATACTATTCATGTCCATAAGACAGAGCACCTAAAAAGTTTGAAAATGGTAGATTTAGGTCGTCTCGGAACGAAATAGTTCAAAAGAACTATTCACCAAAGAACGATCGATTCTAGGCCAGTTCCTTAGTTCAATTTGCTTCAATCGTTCCTTTTTATCTCGTTCACTAAGTTCCGTTCAATCCAATCATTAAACAAAAAGGAACTAAATTTTCGAAACAGGTATACAGTGTGGGTCTCCTTTCCGGTATTTTTGGCTACATTTTCCCAACGAAGTGACTTTATTTGCCATTCTAGGTGGGTAAAATACCTATTGAACTAAAAAAAACTATAGAACTAAATTAATGACCTAGTTCCTAGTGAACCGAAAAAAATCGAACCGCCTTAGAAACGAGATTTTTCAACTCTAGAGAATGCGATAACAAAATCATCTTATTTTCGGTATTTTACAAATTTTAACTAAATTTTCGAACCATAGTCATCTTTTTTAGAGTTCGGTTTCCTTTCCGGTATTTTTTAGCAACATTTGCCATTCCGAGTTCTAGTTGGGTAAAATACCTATTCACAGAAATTTCTTAATATAGGGTTACGCCTTAATACATATAGTCATAGTTAGTCAATGTGGCTGTAATTTGACATTTCAGATTATGGGTGGACAAAATTCCTCTATACAGACCGATTTTAGGTATTTTGAATGTATAAAAAGTTCGGCCAGATCGAACTTCACGATATTTCTTATTTGATTTTTTTCCAGTTTCGACCATTTATCGGACATAATAAAACGTGTCATAGACGAACGGCCACCAAATGTCATTGATTTCTTCGAAGAATTCAGTCGCAATGTTCGTGAACAAAAACTCCATTTGCCGGAGAGGTTTCCATCCAATGGAGTCTACGAGGAACACCCACTATATAAGGTGGCCAAGAAACAATTAATGTCGATGAAATTACCCATGATCGATTATACGAAACCTGGTATCTCAGAGGAGGACTTGGAAGAAGATCACCAAAAAGAAGACGATCTAAAATTACCATTAAAACCCGATTACGCCTATAAGTTCCGAATATTCAATGAACGTGTTCAACATCTGCAATTTTATTGGAATCAATGTGGTTTTAGTATCTCCTCCGAAGATATATTCCAACTGGCCTGTTCAATGGATCGCATACAGACACACCCGTGTATAAGGCAATGCCGTTTTTGGGGTATGATAAATGGCCTGAAGGCTTCATATTATATTGTGGAGGCCTTGCTGACAAACGAAGAAATTGATTCGAGATTTTTGCAAATGCATAAAGAAATCGAGGAGATGCAATGGAGAATGCCAGAGGAGGTAAAACTACCCTCACATATTGGTCCTGAATTAACACCAGGTTCGGTGGGTTGGGAAAATTATCCGGCAGATGAGTTGGATAAAATGATACCTCCAGCCATGCCCATACCCACGGTTAAAACTGAAGAGCTATTCGACATACCACCTGAACCCATAGGACGTGGGGTAAATCGTTTTTCATATTTTGTCGTGAACTCCCTCTCCGATGAATGGATTGAGTTGCCGATTTGTACACCCAAACAAATTGTGATTTCTCGTAAGATTAAGAAATTTTTAACGGGAGATTTGGAAGCGGATATTATTTCATATCCTTGCTTTCCCGGCAAAGAGAAACATTATTTGAGAGCTATGATTGCTCGTATCACGGCGGGTACTTATATTGCTCCCAAGGGGTATTATCGCAAAATGAGTAAAGCTGAGCAACGTCTCTTTGATGGTATTGTGGATGATGAAATGGGCGACGAGGAAGATGAGGAACATGAAAGCACAGTCTTTGGTGAGGGAGAAGGGGAGGAGGGTGAAGGAGAGCAAGGTAAGGAAAATTATTTTTTAGAACAATTTCATTTCCAATAGAAAGTTTCTTTAAATGTTTTCTCTAATGACATTTTTATTGAATTTTTAATTTATATGGAAAATTTCATGAAATTTTATTTCTAAAGAAATTTTCATGAAATTTTATTTCTGTAGAAAATTTCATGAAATTTTATTTCTATAGAAAATTTTATTTCTATAGAAAATTTTATTTCTACAGAAAATTTCATGAAATTTTATTTCTATAGAAAATGTCATGAAATTTTATTTTTATAGAAAATTTCATTGAAATTTTATTTCTATAGAAAATGTCTTGAAATTTTATTTCTATAGAAAATGTCATTTTATTTTATTTATATAGAAAATTTCATTGAAATTTTATTTCCATAAAAATTTTCATTAAAATTTTACTTTCATAGAAAATTTCATTAAAATATGTGCCCTTGCAGATAACGATATTGTATTTGTCAAAAACGAAAAATATATTCCCCGACCCCTAACCTCCCTGAACAACCCCTCACAATGGCTTCATGCTAGACCCAATATCCTCAAACAAGGACGAGTTACTTGGTTCGATGAAGGAAAGGCAAAACGTGATCGTCAACGTGAACTTAAACGTTTGGAAAAATTACGACGCCTTCAAGAAATGGGTCTGGAAGAAGGGAACAATGAGGAGGACGAAGAAGAAGATGAAAGTGAGGAAAACGATTCCGAAGAAGGTGGTGACGAAGAAGAAGAACTTGAAGAACCAGAATTACGAGAATATGGCCCATCCATACTAACACCCTGTTCTCGTGATGCGAATGATGAAATGTCCGTGCCATGGATTGGACGTTTTACTAGTAATTTTACCAATAGCAACGAACGGATTTTAATAATGCGATCCAATCTATGGCCCGGAGCATACACTTTTGCTTTCGAAGATCTTTGTGATTCCATTTATTTGGGTTGGGGTAATAAATATGTCAGACGTAATATGACGTGGCATCATCCACCCGAACCAGCTGAGGAATATCCTCATGAGGCAATGGATTTTGTGGAAGCCACAGATCCCAGTGTGGAATTGGAGGAGGCTTATCGTTTGAGTTTGCTGAAAAAGGAATTACAGCTAGGGGATATGGGGGAGCATTTGATGGATTATGAAAATGAGTCACATGAATCGGCAGATGATAATACTGATGATGATGAGGACGAGGAAGAAGAGGAGGAGGAGGAAGAAGAGGAGTAATAAAACCAGTTTGAAATTACTTAAATAAATATCGAATAATTTATTGATTAAATACATTTTAATAAAATTAATAATAATAACAGGGACTTGTTTTCAAAAAGGACGATTTGTGTGTGTGTTTTTTTTTTCTTTCCTACTTCTTGCCTTGGTTAATCATCTGTTCGTGTATGGCCAACGGCTCCTCGGAGAATTGTACTTTGGTATAATGTCGCTTCAGTTCTTCTTTCAATTCTGTACTGTGGGCCCAATCTCTCGTCTCACAAATTACTTTCACCTCCACAGTGTAGATATCCTTCAGCCAGGCACGTTCATGCATAATATCCTTAATGGATACACCAAGATCCGAGAGAATTTCACACAGCTCATGAATGCCACCGGGACGATCAGATACTTCCACATTGAATTTAACCAAACGGCCTTCGGCGGCCAATCCACGCTCCAAACAACGACCAAAAACTGTGGTGTCGATATTACCACCGCACAGCAGGATAACGACCCTGGAAACAAATATTGAAATTAAAATGTTGAAATATTTCGATACAAATTTCAATTGAAACGGAATTTTCTAATGAAATAAAAACATTTTCCATAGAATTTAAAATTTCAATGACATTTTCAACTGAAATAATATTTTGTATAAAAATTAAATTTCAATGAAATTTTCTAATGAAACAAATATGGAAATAAAATTTCAGTGAAATTTTCTATTGAAAAAAAACTTTAATGAAATTTTCTATGAAAATAAAATTTCAATGAAATTTTCTGTTGTAATAAAATTCCAATGAAATTATCTGTTGAAATAAAATTTCAATAAATATAAATGTTGAAATATATATATATATATATATACTGAAATTCTATTTCATGAAATTTTCTATAGAAATAAAATTTCATGATATTTTCTGTAAAAATAAAATATCATTGAATGTTTCCTTAAAAAATAATGTCAATGCAATTTTGTATTGAAAAAATTGCATGAAATTTTCGATAGCAACGAAATTTCAAAAGAAACTTTCTATAGAAATAAAATTGCAATAAAATGTTTATGTGAATTAAATAATATTTCAATGAAATTTTCTATTGAAATAAAATTTCAATGAAATTTTCTATTGAAATAAAATTTCAATGAAATTTTCTATTGAAATAAAATTTCAATGAAATTTTCTATTGAAATAAAATGTCAATGAAATTTTCTATAGAAATAAAAGTTCAATGATATTTTCTATTGAAATAAAATTTCAATGAAATTTTCTATTGAAATAAAATTTCATTGGAATTTTTTATAGAAATAAAATTTCAATGAAATTTTCAGTGGTGATAAAATTTCATGAAATTTTCAATGGACATAAAATTTCATGAACTTTTCAATGGAGATAAAATTTCATGAAATTTTCAATAGAGATAAAATTTCATTAAATTTTCTATAGAGATAAAATTACATAAAATTTTCTATAGAGATAAAATGTCATGAAATTTTCTATAGAAATAAAATGTCATGAAATTTTCTATAGAGATAAAATGTCATGAAATTTTCTATAGAGATAAAATTTCATGAAATTTTCTATAGAGATAAAATTTCATGAAATTTTCTGTAGAGATAAAATTTCATAAAATTTTCTATAGAGATAAAATTTCATAAAATTTTCTATAGAGATACAATTTCATGAAATTTTCTATAGAGATAAAATTTCATGAAATTTTCTATAGAGATAAATTTCATGAAATTTTCTATAGAGATAAAATTTCATGAAATCTTTTATAGAAATAAAATTTCATGATTTTTTCTGTAAAAATAAAATGTCATTGAATGTTTCCTTAAAAAATAATGTCAATTAAATTTTGTATTGAAAAAATTGCATGAAATTTTCGATAACAATAAAATTTCAAAAGAAACTTTCTATAGAAATAACAATGCAATAAAATTTTTATGTGAATTAAATTTTAGTGAAATTTTCTAAGGATTTTTTTTTGCAAAGAGATTTTTAATAGAAATCAAATTTCAATAAATAAATTTTCTAAAGAAAAAATTTCATAAAAAATTTCGATTTCAATGAAATTTTCCATAGAAATTTGAGTGAAATTTTCCATAGAAATATAGATTTTTTATATAAGCTTACTTCTTTCCCTTCAATTCTGGTAGATGGCCAGCCAAAATGGCAGCCAAACCCGAAGCACCAGCACCTTCCACAACACATTTCTCTTCCTCGACCAAACGAAGAATGGCCAAAGCAATCCATTCCTCTTTGACCACAACCATTTTATCGATCAATGGCAGAGCTGTGACAAAAGCATTATAACCCACCTTGGGCACTGCCAAACCATCGGCCAAGGTGTTCTTAATGGGTGTGTGAATTGGACCATTGTTTTCCATGGCATTGGAG